>NW_021703784.1:8615822-8683075 GCF_005190385.1 Monodon monoceros | reverse complement strand
GGGCCGGGGTGCCAGGGGAGGCAATGCTGAAAAGCACTGGCGGGGGGCGTGCAGTGCTGGAGAAAGAGGCCCTGCCAGGTGCCGGCACATGCTGCACTGCAGATTTATGTTACTCAAGAGGCGCTGGGGCTAGAAGATCTGCATTCAAATAGGGTGGAACATACCAGAGAGTACTGCACAGTTAAGTATAGTGTCATTATGTGGGTTAAATAAGTTAATATTTGTAAAGCACTAAGAACAGTGGATGACACATAGTAAATGCTATATAAGCATTATTATTTTGTGAAATTTGTTTCAGTTATACATATACATGTATATATTTATGCACGTATATGTATGTTACGTGAGTACTAGGCCACAGGGTAAAATATATTTCTTCTTGTTGTATGTTCAAAAAGATGCATTGCTTTTTTTTTTCTTTCTAGTATATAAATTAAGGAATGAGCTAGATAATGGGTATTTGCATAACTGCAATTCAAACTATAAAGGTTATTTATCAAAACATATAAATTTCTAGAATGGGTATGTCCGCAGTTATCCCAAAACTATCGGCTCCACCCTTTGACAAGGTCCTTGATGACACCACCGAACAGTCACTCATGGTGTCTACAGCATACCTTCATGCGCTACGGCAAACTGTTCTTCAACGGAAAGGCATGACTTTTTAAATAGCTGATCACTTAAAATGTTTGGAACTGCATTATTTGGATGCTTCCAACTTTGGATTCTTGGACAAAATAGATTTCACTGTATCTGCAGTTTGCACCACTCTAGGCCATGCTGCCTCTGGGCTTTTACCCCAACTAGTGATCCATCTCTATTCTCTTCTGCCCAGTGTAGTCCCCCCTCACCTTCGCGATCCACTTCCTGAAAGCCTAAATTGACATGCCCTCCCTGTGTGTGCCTGCAGCACCATGAGCCTAATGTCCACACAACACCCGGGCCGTGGTCACAGTACTGGCGCTTTAGCAGCCTGACTCCTGCCCTGGAAGGCGGACGCCTTGGCAGTAAATGGTACACTGCTGTATTTCCAGGGCCTCCCACAGGAGGCACTCGAGTATCTGCTGGTGAATAATAAAAAAAAATGAAGTCCTTATTTCAGACCTTAGTATTTAAAGAAACCCTGTGATGAATCTGTCAGATGAGTCTGATGACAGGGAATGGGTAAGATTTCCAAATCCTCCCCCAGGTGCTTGGACTTCAGCCAACCGTTAAGCTCCACGCCTCTCTCCTGTTTCCCATGGGCAGTGGAATTCGAGGGTCCAGGCCCTCTACATCTGCCAAGAAGGATATCGAAAAGACGCTCAAAGTTCTAAAGCAGTGGTCTTTAATTGTGGTACCTATATGCCTTTTTTAATGACAGATCAAGGCACCTTAAACCTTAGGGATTCCTGTCATTCTCAGTCTTGCATGTATTTTTTAGGCATGAAGCTTGGCTGCTGAATTTAGAATAGCCAGAGGAATATAGGTTAGTGATATTGTTTATTTTTAAATGTAAGTGTAATACTGTCTGATCATCAACATTTTCAACGTATATTTGATAAAACCTATAGATAAGAATTGGAGTGAATCTTTCAGATTCAGGGTACATTATTCAATAAATTTTACAGCCAATTCTCATCTTACTCATCTTATACTAGATTTAATATGTCCTATATCCTGTTAATTTCCCATAAACTTCCAAACATGTGATGAAAAAATTTTAATGTCAGCTTTAAAATGTTCAAGAGTGCACGGATTTCAAAACTCTTTGGGGAGTACATAAGCAAAAAAGTTTGATCACCATTATTCCAAAGGTGTTCTGGCCAATGTAACTGCCACTAGCTAGCCACATATGGCTATTTAAATTTAAATTGAGATTAAAAATTTGGTTTCACAGTCACATTTCAAGTGTTCAATCACCACCTGTGGCCAGTGGCTACTGCACAGTGGCTGCTGGAGAGTGTAGATACGGAACACTCAAATCACCACAGAAGGTTCTATTGGACAGCACTGTCCTAGAGAACCAAGAATATGACATGGTCTGCTCCAGCCAACTGAGGTTATAATACTTTATTCCTTACAGGAAAAGTTCCTCTTCCTGTGATGGTGGACCATATCTCTTGACTTCTACGAGGTTCCTCCTACTCAGGGGTAAAGAGACAGGGAGGGCAAGAAGAAGAAACTTTGAGCTCCTTTTGGAGGTTTGAGTGTGTAGCCAAGAGAATCCTTTCATAAAATAAAGACTTCTTTAATATTCTGAATAATAACTTTTTACCTACATTGTTCAATATGGTAGCCACTAGCAGCCACATGTAGTTATTTATAATTTAAAAATTAATTAAAATGAAATATAATTAAAAATTCAGTTCCTCAAACACACTAGCCACATTCCAAAAGCTCAACAGCCACATGTGGCTGGTGACTATCACACGGAACTGCAGCAAACACAGAACGTTTCCATCATTACAGAAAGTTTTATTGAACTACACTGTTTTGTACTATGGATTTTCTAATTTTTTTTCCTTTTATGTATCCTCTTAATGAAGGATCCAGAATATTTCACTCCACTCTTCAGTAGGCTTCCCAAAACGCCAGGAAATAAACTCAGATGCCTGCCTGTTCATGCAGTTTTAACATGTGCTTACTAGATCCCTTACCTCCAAAACTGAAAGCCTAAATATAAATGTATGGCTAGGAGTCTAGGATGGTCTATTCTTTTAGGATACATATCAAGCCTTTGTCAGATTCACAAGCAGACAAAAACACTGGAACACACAAGCTTTCGGGTGGCAATGACTTCAGAACAACAGAAATGGAAGGAGACAAATCTCACTAAATCTTACAAACTCTCTGAGTGGTATACCGTATTTCTGGAAAATCTTTCAACGATAATGCAGAAGGAAAGTCTTGTCTGCAAACACCAGAGAAGAGTCCTCAGAGATACAGTCTTAAAATGCTTCAACAGGGACAATGGTATCTTTGGGCTCCAAGTTATCTTTGCCCTATTGGTTCTCACAGACAAATAATGACAAGTCTTGATAGCTAAAATGAAGACCACATATACCATACTGTGATTTGTCTGCTAAAGTACAATATTTGTTCCAAAGATTATGATGAATTATGATGAACAGATCTAAGCAAAGTCCCTAAAAGATTAACCATCTTGTTTGCTAGGCAGAAGACTCCCTACCACTTTTAAATTTACCTGATAGGCAACCAGCATTGATCCAGCAAAAACAAGTTTTTCAGGTCATACAGTCACCTTGCATTTCAACTTGAGGGAGAGCTAAAAGTACACATCTGTTTCAAAGACATAAAGCCAAACCTCAAGAGGCAAATTTTTGGAGAACACCCAAAAATATGGGACTTGAGAATGGGTTTTGCAGTGCATCAGATTAGCTGACTGAACTGTGAATACAGCATCTGGCTCAGAAGTGAATGCTTTCATGAATTCCAAGTCTAGATAGGTCTTTCAACTACTACAGTATGGACTGTGCTGAGATCTCTCCCTTCTTTGCAGTTATCACACTTATTGTCTGCTTCTGTCATTCGACACTCAATCAAGCATACTATCCCCTGCGTTGTCTTGTACAGCTGTTTAACTTTGGTTGTGTGTTTACAGACTTCAACTGCACTGTAGGCTCTCGGACTGTACATTACAGTTCTTTTCTTCGTCCTAACATCTAGCAGACAGTAAACACTCAAGTATTTGGCCAATGGAGATATGAAGACAAGGTCTACAGAAAAGAACAGAAAACCACCTATTTGTTAATCTGACTCCAAAATTAGGCTGAAATTGCTAGCAGACTAAATTTCTTCTGGCAAACGAACAAAAAGCAACAAAACTTTAGAACCAAACAATAACATGTGTAGCAAGGCAGTCTCAAACACATCCATTTTATCCAAATGGCTGAACAAATACCAATAACAGGACATGTCAGACTTCAAAATGAAAGTCTTTGCAGCAATAAAAAAAAAGTTTATATCTGACTTTAAGTTAAAATTCTGTGTGCTTAGAAATATACATATTCGCTTGGAGAGTATTTAAAAATAGTACTTTGGTAGCAAAATCCAAGAGTCATTAATTCAATTTCAATATTTAAAACTTTAATACTTTCACTGTATAGATAAGAGGACTGAGGCACAGTCCAGAGAAGGGAAGTGACGTGCTTTAAGGTTACTCAGGAAGGTGGTCCGCGAAGAGGCTGGGACAGGACTCAGCTTGCTGTTGCCTTCACATGATGAGGTGAAGGCTGCTACAACAATATATTGAAACTATGATTAAGGGAAAGTTTCAGGGAAAAACTGAAGTTACTATGTATCATGCTTCCTTTCAAATTTAGAAGAAATTATTTACTGGGTCTACATAATTGAATTTTGATAGATATTTAAATACATTTGACCAGAAATGTAATTGACGCACATGGTGTTCCTTCCCTGGGAGCCTCTGACATGAGTTGACACTTAAGTGAGCTACATTAGCCTAAACAAGATGTGTTTCCAGGTCCATATCTTACTGCACTACTTTGTTTCTATTTTTCAAATTCTAAAGCAAAAAGGATTACTTAATTTCTTTTTGCAGTTCTCATTAACACGATAAAGTGAAGGAGATTTCTGAATTACTTGTTCTAAATTGGCATTTCTGAAACTAGGATCGAAAGATTTGTTTCAGGGGTTTGGGATTCTCTGAGAATTTTCTAAGGTTGTGTTTTTATTTTCATAAATGTAATCTGGAGTACTTGGACATCCACCTCATAATTGTGTAAAGCTATGATTTCAGTGACTACGTGTCCTTCTATGCTTAAGATTACAATTCATATTAAGCCTCCTAGAGGGACAGAGCTTAGTTTTTAATGCAGTTTTTTCAAATGGGGTTTCAAAGTCTATGTTTTGGGGTTAAAGTTTGAGTAACACTGCTCTAGATTTCTATACTTTCCAAAATTCTCCTTCTAGACTTAGTTTATTTGGTGAACTTAACAAATATGTATCCAGTGCCTACTATGTGCTAGGCACTGGAAATACTGTTGTGAATAAGAGAGACCAGAACTTGTCCTTACGGAGCTTATAATTCCGGCAGGAAAGACCTACATTGTTAATGAAGAAGTCTGGTTCCTTGGTTGAAATCAGACTTAAGGAGTAGAGCACTTAAAAAAGAAAACAAAAAACAGTTATCTACCCTCCTTGCCAACTGCTGCTGTGGATCAGAGAACCCATCACCATCATCTATATAGTCTCAAAATAGTCTAAGAGCTTGAGGTCAATTTGATCTTATCTGTTTGGAGACAGATAAGACAATCCTCTTTTAAAAATTCTTCAGAGACACTTTATCTCCTTTCCTTGCTTTAGGTTATGTTTCTCATAACCGGACAAAGATGCAACCCAACTAAAGATCTCCTGGTTATTTGAGAAACAATTTTATAATCAGTGAGATTTATAAGTAGTGAGTTTTGGATAAGACACTGTTTCCTTTTGATTGGGAAATTTCTATGGACAAAAATCAATAAAGCTAGAAAAATTACAAATACCTAAAGTGCACTTCTAAACTCAAGAAAAGTTCATGGATAGATGCTAAACAGTACAATGCAAAAACTCTCCCCCAAATTTAACCTTGAACAGAACAACAAGTGAGATTCAGAGAACAGTGGCTACTATTAGCTACTACTTTAATCCTACCTATTAACTATCACTTTAATAACATCCTTGTTCAAAAAAGGCGGGGAGGGGGGGATGGAACCCAGAGGTACATGTTATCAGGTAAACCAATTTAATTTTGTAATTGAGAAATGGGTGTCAAATTTCCTGAACAACAGTTAATAGGTTTGAAATATCTTGGTCTCTGGACCAAATTTTCTAAGCAACAATGTCCTCAGATGAACACTACTTGAGCCAAGATCTCTGGAACTTTGGAGCAATCTCCTTCTCTAGTGTGAGTATGATAATTCTTACTGGGTTTCTACCCGCCAAGGAGTTCCCCAAAAAGTGTCATCCCTGCCAGAAGCACACAGATACTATAACTCTGAACAAGAAGGAGTTCCGTGAAAACTGGGAGAAAGAATCCCACCAGAATCTTTTAGCAGACACTGTGAAGAGGGAACCAGCTTACCTAAAAAAACAACTCCGTATCTGCCAAGACTACAAATCTGAACTCCTAGATTAAAAGTCAGTAGCAAGAACAAAACGATAACCCGGCTGAAGGTGAAATTTCTAGCCTAAATTAAGCCTCTGTATTTAAACATTCAGGTACACAAGGATGGCCAGATGCACAGTGAGAACTTTACTTGTCACCGCAGCCGGCACAACAGCTAAAGCAGGGGAAAACGGGCTTTCAAGAAGGAGTTTAGTCAGAAACATAGCAGGGCCTCAAACCAACCTAACTCTGCAGGCATCACACTCCAAATTCCAGACCAACTACCAGCCAGGCTAACTGTGTGCTCCTAACTCCAAGAAAGCAATACACTATCTGGCTACAACCGAGTCTTTCCAATTCTCCAAAGCACCTCAAGACTTGGTCGCTCTTCGAGTTAGAAGCAAGCTCAAGTCGGAAGCAAGACGACTGACACAAAGGCCATCGTCCGAAGGCGCCTTTCGTACGGCTCTGCCCCTGCCACTCACTTGAAAATTCCTAAACTGG
The DNA here is from genome assembly GCF_005190385.1 of Monodon monoceros. Lineage (NCBI taxonomy): Eukaryota > Metazoa > Chordata > Mammalia > Artiodactyla > Monodontidae > Monodon > Monodon monoceros. Next base: position 8,676,462 of record NW_021703784.1, on the reverse strand, counting down.
GGGCTCAGCGGCCCCGCTCTTCTACCCTTGCTCCATCCCGCCCCGGCCGGTAAGCCTCTGCCTAGGAGCCCCCGGCCTAGAACAAAGCGAGGGGCCCCGGCGGTGGGGGCGAGAGGCGCGGGCAGCACGGGGACCGCCGCCCGCCGCACAATGAGAAACTACCAACTTCAGAGCGCAAGAACATCCTCAATTGGCAAGAAAGAGGGGCGGCGGCAGGCACGCCCAACTTCAAACTCAGGAAACCTACGGGCTGGCGGCCATCTGGAAAAAAGCCCCCTTCCCAGGGAGAGAAGAAAAAGGCGGAGGAGATGCGAATCGCCCACCGGGCTCCGGAGGGGAGCCCTGCGCTCAGACCGGCCCCCGCCCCCGAGGCCCGCTTCCCCGCCTTCTCTCTGCCTCTGGTTCGCTGCCCCAGGCCGGGCGGCCGGTTACCTTGATGCGCTCCCGGCACTGGGACGGGGTCCGCTCGTAGCCCAGCTCGGCCAGGGCCCGGGACACGCGCTCGTACATGGCTGGCCCGGGGGCCTTGCTGCCGAACACCGTGCCGGCTCCCTCCAGCTGCTGGTACCGCGCCTCCACCAGCCGCTCGTTGCCCCACACTGCGATGAGCGCGTTCGTCTCGGCCGGCGTCCACGACATGCCCCGGCAGGCGGCGGCGGCGGCTGCCGCAGCCCCGCCACCGCCGCCACCAGGGGAGAAGGAGACCGAGGACGAGGCGGCGCTGCGGCCCCCCAGCCCCAGCCCGAGACCCCCGGACGCCGCTGCCCCCGAGCCCGCCGCACTGCCCGGCCCGAGCGGGGAGGCACCCCGAGGCGTGGAAGGGTCGGAGAGCGATGGATTTCCGTCGCTTAGGCCACCAGGAGAAGCCGGGGAGAGCACCTCCATCTTCGGGATTTTTAGCGGCGAGTTGGCGGGCAGCTCCGAGCCACAGGGCGCAGCCATCTTCCAAGCGGCCGCCGCTGCACCGCCCGGAAGTGACGCGCCCGCGTATCCGGCCGCCGCGGACTCCGGGGCTGCCCTCGGGCCTGGCTCTCCAGCGGGCGGACGGCTGCGGGCCCTGGCGGCCCCGCGGAGGCCGCTTGCCGCCCCAGGCCTCTCACCGCGAGCCCGGCCGCGCCGCCCGCTCCTCTCCCGGGGCGAGGGGCGGCGGTGAGGCGCGCCGAAGCCCCGAGCCGAAGAGTAGGGTGGGGGCATGAGGGCGCTGGTGTGAGGAACCGATTGAAGCCTTCCCACTTCCTCTCCAATCTCAGCCCCTGGGAGGAGGGGTGAGGCCCGCGAGGGGGCCCAGAGTTAAGGAGGACTTGACCATTTCGCTCGCTCGCTCGCCTCACTCCCTCCGCTCTGCCGCTCCCCACTCGGAACTGGCCTCGGGGTGCAGAGGCTGCAGGGGGAGGGTTTCTGGGGAAAACTTTAAAAAGCATTTGGGGACCAGGGTTAGAGTTCCTGCGGCGTAGCTTTTCAAGAAATCCAAGCGCATTATTTGAAGAGCAACTCTGATTCCAGTTCCGATCTATTTTCTAGTTAATCTGGGTGGGTGTGACGATTTGTAGAATAGTTAGATGTCTTTATTGCGCTTGCACGGTTTGTCTACAACTTAAATGGGTAGGAACTCCCGAGCTCAGCAGAAAAGTTACTTTACAATACCATTATCCATCCGCCCTAATTTGGGAGTTGCATGTTTTTGCCACAGTGTTTCATGCTCTCAAGTGTAAGGAGGCGAAAAAGAAAACTGTCAATTATGACAGCTGTTGTGACCTCCGGTAATTAGTGGTAAGCGCACCTGGACCCTCCATAACATGCTGCAGTTTAATGAACATTAACACCCCAAGTCCAATACATCACTGTAAGGTATTTCAATATTCTTCAAAGCCAAAAATCTAATTGTTTATCTTGGAGCTTTAACTTGAAGGCCCCAGCTGATTTTTTTGTTCAAATATGAATAAGCTATGCAATGTTTTTTTAAATAGCAAATATATTTTAGGTTTTTTTTTTTTTAAATAGAGCTACATTTTAAACTCAGAATCACTCCAGAGAATGACATGGTTGTCATTGGAAAGCCAAAGGAATAAGCAATAGGGTTGAAGTAGAGGAGATAATTGTCTCCGTATGTCATATTAAAATGTCATTGTAGTTTATGTTAGCAATATGAAGAAACAAAGAAATTCCAACATTTATTCTATCTCTTCCTCTTTTTCTAAGAAAAATATATAGTATATGTATAACTGATTCACTTTGCTGTACACCTAAAACTAACACAACAGTGTAAAGCAACTATACTCCAATAAAAATTTAAAAAATAAATATTTCACATCCTTCCAAAAATAAATAACTAAATAAAAGATATAGTCTAGCACCTCAGTTAAGTGTATGAATTCTAGAGTCAGAATACCTGGCTTCAAATTCCAATTCTGGAACCTCAGCCAACTTATGTGCCTAACCTCTCAGGGCCTTGGTTTCTTCATCTGTAAAATGAGAATGACCTCACAGTATTGTCATGAGAATAAATGTGTTAATACAGATAAAACCCTTAGAATGGTGCCTGGTTCACATAAACATGTATGAGCATTAGCTGTCATCTCACTTTGCCTGTACTCTCATTAATAGAATCTTCCCTTTGTCGCTTTCTCTCCACTTCTGGTTCAGTGTTCTCATTTCCAATTCTCTTAAGGGCTCTAGTGGAAGCTCAAACACCTATCAAAGCAAAATTCACTATCATTCAGCCCAACAGTAAGTTTTTTAATGTCATAAGGTGTATGAATGGGAGTGACATGCCTAGAATCATAATGAAATCAGAAACTGCAAGGAGTTTTAAAATCATTGCTTCTCCCGCTCTCATTTTACCACAAGCCTGAAAAAAAAAATCCTCCCTCCTTCTACTGTTAATTCTGGATGATTCTCAAATCAACTCTGACTCATTCAGGAAGCCTTCCTAGATGAAGTGGGTTGACTGAGAAGTCTCCCTTCCCACAAACTTCTGTTTCTAGACATTATTTCTATATACCCCCCCTTTATTCCCACACCAATCAGTCTATCCAATGAGAAAATCTTGTATCAAAAATAAAATTTCTGGGCTTCCCTGGTGGCGCAGTGGTTGAGAATCCACCTGCCAGTGCAGGGGACAAGGGTTCGAACCCTGGTCCGGGAAGATCCCACATGCCACCGAGCAACTAAGCCCGCGAGCCACAACTACTGAGCCTGTGTGCCACAACTACTGAAGCCCACGCGCCTAGAGCCTGTGCTCCGCGACAAGAGAAGCCACTGCAATGAGAAGCCCGCGCACCACAACGAAGAGTAGCCCCCGCTCACCGCAACTAGAGAAAGCCCGTGTGCAGCAACGAAAACCCAACGCAGCCAAAACTAAATCTATTAAAAATATTAAAAAAATAAAATAATAAAATTTCCGTTAACACCCTGAAGTTCAAACGAAGCCAATAATGTAAAAGCTATTAATATGTGTTCCATAGTACAGAGGCACTGCTATATAGTCCACCAGGACCATGTGATCATCGTGTTGGCTTCCTGTGGCTGCTCCTGGGTTCCAGAAGTTGTGCGATATACTTGTTCAAGACTTCATGGTTTAATCAGGACTTATGGAATGGCTACTATGATTGAAGTAATATGCTACACCTTTTATTGTGGATCTAAATGGTAGTCATAAGTAGATAAAATCTTATTTGAGAGATAATATATGAAACGTCTCAAAAATAAAATAATGGGCCAAAGAGTGCACAACAATACAAATCTTCCACCTGTAAATATACGCTACTCCCTTTAACCGTATCACCCCTTATCCGTTTCCTCCACAATCTGAGTCAAGTGTTTGTTTTCCCAGCTTTTCTATGAAGCCTTCCCTAATCTGTTGGACAGAAGTCCTCCATCTAATACCCATTCACACGACTTAGCACTTCACATTCATGTTCTCTGTTTCAGAAGCTTAGTTAATTCTGTTGCATACTCTCTTGCTGTGTTTTATGACTGTCAGTGTGTTTGTTGCTTTATCTTTTTGCCCTTCAAATTCCATATCAAGTCCCGTTACCTGTACCTCTAAACTATTTCCTAAATCTGACTACTTCTCAACCCTGGTCCAAGCCTCCATCATGTCTTTACTGGACAACTGGACTTCCCACTTGCATACTTGCCTGCTTACACAGTAGCCAGAGTGAACTTGGTATTTTAAAACTTTTTTCTTGTGAAACATAACGTGCATATAGGGGAGTACATAAAACGTACGTGTACAACTGCTATATGAATTATGAAACAAATACTATATAATCACCACCCAAGACAGGAAATAGAATATAGCCAGCACGTTAGAAGCCCTACCTTACAATCCCTTCCCAATGTTAACCCCTATCTCCCTCATAAAGTCACTATCCTGACTTGCCTTTCTTTATAGTTTTATCACTTGATTATACATTGCTAAAAGTTTTCCCTGGTTTTGAATTTTTTGGAAATGAAATCACATGTATTCTGTGTCTGGCTTCTTTCATTCAATATTATGTTTTTAACTAAGATTCATCTATTCTCTATGAGGCTGAAGTTTATTCATTTTTGTTGCTGTAAAATAATCTGTTTTATGAACATATCACATTTTATTTATCCATCCTACTGTTGAATCTTTGGGTTGTCTCTAAATTAGGATGTTATGAATAACGCTGCTACAAACATTCTTGTACATGTCTCCCAGTGCATATGTGCAAGTACTTCTGTAGAGTATATGTCTCCCCCTCCCTTCTTTCCTTCCTCCTTTCCATGTGGATACACAATTACTCCAACTCCATTTACTGAAAAGACCATCCTTTCCTTCCTTTTTTTGCAATGCCAAAAAAAGGCATTTATGTCTCTTTGACATAAATCAAGTGTCCATATGTGCATGGGTCTATTTCTGGGCTCTTCTGTTACATTGGTCCATGTATCCATTTTTCTATTTGTGTTCCTTGTGGCAATATCACACTGCCTTAATAGTGGGTCACACTGGCTTTATGATAAGTCTATATCAAGTACAGAAAGTCCCTCCTCCTCTTTCTTTCTTCCTCCTCCTTCTTCAAGAGTGGCTTGCTATTCTTAATCCTTCACATTTCCATATACATTTTAGAATTAGCTTGTCAAATTCTACAGAAAAAGCTGTGGGTATTTTGATTGCTATTGCATTGAAACTATGGACCAATTTGAGAAAAACTGACATCTTTATAGTAATTGGTCTTACAATCCTGGAAAATAGTATATCCATTTATTTAGTCTTTAGTTTCTCTCAAAAAATGTTTGTAGTTTTCTGCATAAACGTCTTACACATTTTTTTGTTGGATTTATTCCTAGGTAGTTGGTATTTTTAAAACACACTTGTAAATGGTATTATGTTTTCATATTTTATTTTCTAATTGTTTTTGCTGGTATATAATAATGCGATCGATGCTTGAATGCTGATTTTGCATCTAAATAATCCTGACAGATTGGTCTTTTAAAATTGTAAATCATTGCGTATCATTCCCTCGTTAAAAACCCACCAATGGCTTCCCACTGTAAAAATATAATCCAAACTCTTTGTCATAAGTGTGGTGATTTAAGAACATATCCACACATTATGTGATGCTCTTCCAATAAGAAGAATTTATGTTCCTTCCCCTTGGACCTGGGTGAATCTTTGTGACTACCTCGACGAACCAAATGTGGTGGGAGTGACATTGTGTGACTTCAAAGCTAGGTTTGGAAATACCCTGAAGCTTCTTCCAGTTCCTGTTGATATACTTGCTCTCAAAACCTTTAGCCACCATGTACAAAATTGGGCTACCCTAAGTCCATGTGGAGATACAAGAGAGAGAGAGAGAGAGAGAGAGAGAGAGAGAGAGAGAGAGGGTGCCCAGGAGCCAGAAATGTTCCATCCTCCAGTTATTTGTCTAAACAGCCCAGGCTCTAGACAGGGGGATGAAGAAGCTTTGAGATGACCCCAGCCTGAGCCACCACCTGACTGCAACCACACAAGACCCTTAGCAAGGGCCACCTAGCTCACCCCAGCACCCCCAGCTTCATGAGCATGGTTCACGATTGTCGTTGTTCTGTGCTATACAGCAGTTGGTAACTGGAGCACTGACCTACAAGACCCTTTTACTCTAAGCTCAGCCTACCTACCACACCAACTTCATCTCCCATCTCAGATGCATTCCAACTGCACTGGCCTTGTATCTGTCCTATCAAGTAAGTCAAGCTTATTTCTGTTTGGGGGCCCTTGGACTTGTCATATATCCTTATCTTGGGGCACTCTTATCTTAGCTCTTCAAGTGACAGCCTCTTTCTCATAAGTCATCTCCTCAAATGTCACCTCCCCAGAGATGCCTTTACTGCATCTCTATCACATTACCATCTTATTTTATTGACACACATTTTCTGAAATCATTTATTTATGCAAATTAAGTTTTTTCATATATTTATTGTCTGCCACCCCCCTCTAGAATGTAGGCTGTTTGAAGCCAAGGATTTTGTCCATTTTGTTCCCTCTACTAGATCCATCACTTAGAATAGTCCAGGCATGCTTTCATCATCAACCAAGATGCAGCAGTAGGGACTAGATATATCCTCCTCCCTTGAATAACTAGAAAACCAGACAAAATATATGAAACAGTGGTATTCAAGACAAAGGACATCAGAAAACAAAGGAGAATGAACCTAAGAGATAGGACACAAGGTGACTGTGGTGATGGTTTCACAGGTACATGCATATGTTAGAGATTATCAAATTGTACACTTAACTATGTACAGTTCATTGTATGTTAATTATATCTCAGTAAAGTTGTTATAAAAAAACATAGTTCCAGGCAAATAGTAGACACTCAATAAACATTTGTTGACTGTTGATTTTCTTGGACTGTGATTTCTTAGTGGTTAGCGATTGACTCTTCTATACATATTTAGGTAATACCCAGCAAAGTACTATGTGAATACCAAATATTCAAATGATGTTTTATGAATACTGTCATGGCACATTTATTACATATCCATTATATTAATGTTATTTAAACGGGACTAAAGTTATTTTTCTTGACAAAGTGTTTAACTTCATTAACAATCGAAGAAATACAAATTAAAAGAACGAAATATTGTTTTTAACCTTTCAATTTGCAAACAGCTTTAAATGATAGCATAAGCATGAGTTATTTTTGTATTCAGAAGAAAAAAGAAAGCTATTTCCATTTCTAAAGCATTTTATAATACCTACTTAAGAGATTGGGGAAATAGATGCTTTCTCTGTACTGCTAATCAGAATGTAAACTGGGAGAAATTTTCTGTAGAACAATTTTAATAAATAACAAAATCTTCAAAAAACATAAGAACCCCTTGATCTAGCTATTCCACTTCTAGAAATGTATACTGAGAAAATAAGATTGCACACAAAGATTCAGTTACAAGATGGTTCACCTCTACACTGTGTGCAATACCAACAATTAGAATGGATCTATAAACCCAGCAGTAAGATACCGGTTAAATGAACACTGCTATATTCATTCCATGAAATATTATTCTGACAAGAAAAATGATGTAGTAAATGAATTAACTTAGAGAGATGTTTACACTATTTTTTGTTAATCAAGAATAATAGACTGCTCTTTTTGTGGCACCTTGGAGGCAGTCGGCTGCTTCAGGATGAAGCTGAACATCTCTTTCCCGGCCACTGACTGCCGGAAGCTCATTGAAGTGGACGATGAACGAAAACTTCATACCTTTTATGAGAAGCATATGGCCACGGAAGTTGCTGCTGACGCTCTGGGTGAAGAATGGAAGGGTTATGTGGTCCGAATCAGTGGGGGGAACGACAAACAAGCTTCCCCTATGAAGCAGGGTGTCTTGACCAATGGCCGAGTCTGCCTGCCACTGAATAAGGGGCATTCCTGTTACAGACCGAGGAGGACTGGAGAAAGAAAGCACAAATCTGTACGGGGTTGCATTGTGGATGTCAATCTGAGTGTTCTCAATTTGGTCATCGTAAAAAAAGGGGAGAAGGATATTCTTGGACTCACTGATACTACTGTGCCTCGTCGCCTGGGGCCCAAAAGAACTTGGAGAATCTGCAAACTTTTCAATCTCTCTAAAGAGCATGATGTCCATCCGTACGTTTTGAGAAAGCCCCTAAACAAAGAAGGTAAGAAACCTAGGACCAAAGCACCTAAAATTCAGCGTCTTGTTACTCCACGTGTTCTGCAACATAAACATAGGTGTATTGCTCTGAAAAATCAGCGTACTAAGAAGAATAAGGAAGAGGCTACAGAATATGCTAAACTTTTGGCCTAAAGAATGAAGGAGGCCAAAGAAAAACGCCAGGAACAGATTGTCATGAGACAGAGGCTGTCCGCCCTGAGAGCTTCTACTTCTAAGTCTGAGTCCAGTCAAAAATGAGATGCTCTGGGCTTCCCTGGTGGCGCAGTGGTTGAGAGTCCGCCTGCCGATGCAGGGGACACGGGTTCATGCCCCGGTCCGAGAAGATCCCACATGCCGCGGAGCGGCTGGGCCCGTAAGCCATGGCCGCTGAGCCTGCGCGTCCGGAGCCTGTGCTCCGCAACGGGAGGGGCCCCAACAGTGAGAGGCCCGCGTACCGAAAAAACAAACAAACAAAAAAAGACAAATGATCTGAATGGACACTTCACTACAGAAGATATATGGATGGAAATATGTATATTAAAATATGCTTAATGTCATATGTTATTGAGGAATTGCAAATTGAAACAACAATGACATACCACCACACAACTATTAAAATGGCTAAAATCTAAAACACTGACAAGGTCAAATGCTGACAAGGCTGTGGGGCAACAGGAACTCTGACTCATTGCTGGTGGGAATGCAAACTGGTTCAACCACTTACAAAGCTAAACATAGTCTTACCACACAATCCAGCAATAGTGCTTATGTCCACACAAAAACCTGCAAATGAACGTTTATAATAGCTTTATTCATAATTGTCAAAAACAGGAAGCACCCAGAAAGTCCTTTGACAGGTTAATGGAAAAACAAACTGTGGTACATCCATGCAATGGAATACTATTCAACGAATAAAGGAAATGAATTATCAAGCCATGAAAAGGCATGGAGGAATGCATATTGCTAAGTGAGAGAAGCCAACCAGAAAGGCTACATCCTGTGTGATTCCAATTATATGATAGTTTGGAAAAGGAAAAACTATGGAAGCAGTAAAAAAAAAATCAGTGGCAGCCAGAGGTTGGGCGGGAAGGGAAGGAGGAAGAATACGTGGAGCAGGGGGGATTTTTAGGGCAGTGAAACGATTTTGTATGATACTGACATACACACATGCATACATGACATTATACATTTGTCAATACCCATACAACTCTACAGCACAAAGAACCAATTCTAATGTAAACTACGGAGTTTAGTGAAATAATATATCAGTAGTATTAGTTCCAAGTCATCATTATCTCTTGCCTAGATTATTTAGAGAACTGCTTAAGTGGTCTTCCTGCTTCCATCCAGTTACCTCTCTGACCTCATCTCCTATTGCTGCTCCCAGCTCCGGTCACACCAGCCTTCTTCCTGTTTCTTGAATATACGAAGCATGTGGATGAACTTCTATTTTTGTTTGAATGTTTTTTTGAATTTTATTTTATTCATTTTTTTATACAGCAGGTTCTTATTAGTTATCTATTTTATACATATTAGTGTATATATGTCAATCCCAATCTCCCAGTTCATCCCCCCGCCTTTCCCCCCTTGGTGTCCATATGTTTGTTCTCTACATCTATGTCACTGTTTCTGCCTTGCAAACCAGTTCATCTGTACCATTTTTCTAGATTCCACATATATGCATTAATATACGATATTTGTTTTTCTCTTTCTGACTTACTTCACTCTGTATGACAGTCTCTAGATCCATCCACATCTCTAAAAATTACCCAATTTTGTTCCTCTTTATGGCTGAGTAATATTCCACTGTATATATGTACCACATCTTCTTTATCCATTTGTCTGTCGATGGGCATTTAGGTTGCTTCCATGGCCTGGCTATTTTAAACAGTGCTGCAATGAACATTGGGGTGCATGTGTCTTTTTGAATTATGGTTTTCTCTGGGTATAAGCCCACTAGTGGGATTGCTGGGTCATATGGTAATTCTATTTTTAGGTCTTTAAGGAACTTCCATACTGTTCTCCATAGTGGCTGTATCAATTTACATTCTCACCAACAGTGCAAGAGGGTTCCCTTTTCTCCACACCCTCTCCAGCATTTGTTGTTTGTAGATTTTCTGATGATGCCCATTCTAACTGGTGTGAGGTGATACGTCATTGTAGTTTTGATTTGCATTTCTCTAATAATTAGTGATGTTGAGCAGCTTTTCATGTGCTTCTTGGCCATCTGTATGTCTTCTTTGGAGAAATGTCTATTTAGGTCTTCTGCCCATTTTTGGATTGCGTTGTTTGCTTTTTTAATATTGAGCTGCATAAGCTGTTTATATATTTTGGAGATCAATCCTTTGTCCATTGATTCATTTGCAAATATTTTTTCCCATTCTGAGGGTTGTCTTTTCATCTTGTTTGTAGTTTCTTTTGCTTTGCAAAAGGTTTTAAGTTTCATTAGGTCCCATTTGTTTATTTTTGTTTTTATTTCCATTACTCTAGGAGGTGGATCAAAAAAGATCTTGCTGTGATTTATGTCAAAGAGTGTTCTTCCTATGTTTTCCACCCAGAGTTTTACAGTGTCCAGTCTTATATTTAGGCCCCTAATCCATTTTGAGTTTATTTTTGTGTATGGTGTTAGGGAGTGTTCTAATTTCATTCTTTTACATGTAGCTGTCCAGTTTTCCCAGCACCACTTATTGAAGAGACTGTCTTTTCTCCATTGTATATCCTTGCCTCCTTTGTTGTAGATTAGTTGAGCATAGGTGTGTAGTTTTATCTCTGGGCTATCTATCCTGTTCCATTGATCTATATTTCTGTTTTTGTGCCAGTACCATATTGTCTTGATTACTGTAGCTTTGTAATATAGTCTGAAGTCAGGGAGTCTGATTCCTCCAGCTCCATTTTTTTCCCTCAAGACTGCTTTGGCTATTCGGAGTCTTTTGTGTCTCCATACAATTTTTAAGATTTTTTGTTCTAGTTCTGTAAAAAATGTCATTGGTAACTTGATAGTGATTGCATTGAATCTGTAGATTGCTTTGGGTAGTACACTCATTTTCACAATATTGATTCTTCCCATCCAAGAACATGGTATATCTCCCCATCTGTTGGTATATCTCTCCATCTGTTGGTATCATCTTTAATTTCTTTCATAGTGTCTTATAATTTTCTGCATACAGGTCTTTTGTCTCCTTAGGTAGGTTTATTCCTAGGTATTTTATTCTTTTTGTTGCAATGGTAAATGGGAGTGCTTCCTTAATTTCTCTTTCAGATTTTTCATCATTAGTGTATAGGAATGCAAGAGATTTCTGTGCATTAATTTTGTATCCTGCAACTTTACCAAATTCATTGATTAGCTCTAGTAATTTTCTGGTGACATCTTTAGGATTCTCTATGTATAGTATCATGTCATTCTCCGTGTATAGTAAAACAGTGATAGTTTTACTTCTTCTTTTCCAATTTGTATTCCTTTTATTTCTTTTTCTTCTCTGATTGCCGTGGCTAGGACTTCCAAAAGTATGTTGAATAATAGTGGCGAGAGTGGACATCCTTGTCTTGTTCCTGAACTTAAAGGAAATGCTTTCAGTTTTTCACCATTGAGAATGATGTTTGCGGTGGGTTTGTCATATATGGCCATTATTATGTAGAGGTAGGTTCCCTCTATGCCCATTTTCTGGAGAGTTTTTATCATAAATGGGTGTTGAATTTTGTCAAAAGCTTTTTCTGCATCTATTGGGATGATCATATGTTTCTGTTTTTGTTTTTGTTTTTTTGCAGTACGCGGGCCTCTCACTGCCACGGCCTCTCCCGATGCGGAGCACAGGCTCCGGACGCGCAGGCCCAGTGGCCATGGCTCAAGGGCCCAGCCACTCTGTGGCACGCGGGATCCCCCCGGACTGGGGCACGAACCCGCGTCCCCTGCATCGGCAGGCAGACTCCCAACCACTGCGCCACCAGGGAAGCCCTGTATTTTTTTAAAAATAAATTTATTTATTTATTTTTGGCTGCATTGGGTATTTGCTGCTGCTCGCAGGCTTTTCTCTTGTTGCTGCAAGTGGGGGGCTACTCTTCGTTTGTGGTACACAGGCTTCTCATTGTGGTGGCTTCTCTTGTTGCAGAGCATGGGCTCTAGGCACACAGGCTTCAGTAGTTGTGGCACACGGGCTCAGTAGTTGTGGGGCACGGGCTTAGTTGCTCTGAGGCATGTGGGATCTTCCCGGACCAGGGTTCAAACCCTTGTCTCCTGCATTGGCAGGCGGATTCTTAACCACTGCACCACCAGGGAAGCCCGATCATACGGTTTTTATTCTTCAATTTGTTAATATGGTGTATCATATTAATTGAGTTGCGTAAATTGAAGAATCCTTGCATCCCTGGGATAAATCCCACTTGATCATTGTGTATCATCCTTTTAATGCGTTGCTGGATTCTGTTTGAGGATTTTTGCATCTATATTCATCAGTGATATTGGTCTGTAATTTTCTTTTTTTGTTGTATCTTTGTCTGGATTGGTATCAGGGTGATGGTGGCCTCATAGATTTAGTTTGGGTGTGTTCGTTCCTCTGCAATTTTTTGGAAGAGTTTGAGAAAGATGGGTGTTAGCTCTTCTCTAAATGTTTGATAGAATTCACCTGTGAAGCCATCTGGTCCTGGACTTTTGTTTGTTGGAAGATTTTAAATTACAGTTTCAATTTCATTACTTGTGTTTGGTCTGTTCATATTTTCTGTTTCTTCCTGGTTCAGTCTTGGAAGTTTATACCAATTTGTCTATTTCTTTCAGGTTGTCCTTTTTTTTTTTTTTTTTTCTTTTTTTGCGGTACGCTGGCCTCTCGCTGCTGTGGCCTCTCCCGTTGCAGAGCACAGGCTCCGGACGCGCAGGCTCAGCGGCCATAGCTCACGGTCCTAGCCACTCCGCGGCATGTGGGGTCTTCCCGGACCGGGGCATGAACCCGTGTCCCCTGCATTGGCAGGTGGACTCTCAAGCACTGCGCCACCAGGGAAGCCCACGTTGTCCATTTTGTTGGCATACAGTTGCTTATGGTAGTCTCTTAGGATGCTTTGTATTTCTGTGGTGTCCATTGTAACTTCTCCTTTTTCATTTCTAATTTTATTGATCTGAGTCCTCTCCCTCTTTTTCTTGATGAGTCCGGCTAAAGTTTTATCAATTTTGTTTATTCTCAAAGAACCAGCTTTTAATTTTATTGATCTTTGTTATCATTTTCTTTGTATCTATTTCATTTATTTCTGCTCTGATCTTTATGATTTCTTTCCTTCTACTAACTTTGGGTTTTGTTTGTTCTCTTTTCTCTAGTTCCTTTAGGTTTAAGGTTAGATTGTTTATTTGAGATTTTTCTTGTTTCTTGAGGTAGGCTTGTACTGCTATAAACTTCCCTCTTAGAACTGCTTTTGCTGCATCCCATAGGTTTGGATTGTCGTGTTTTCATTATAATTTGTCTCTAGGTATTTTTTGATTTCCTCTTTGATTTCTTCAGTGTTCTCTTGGTTATTTAGTAATGTATTGTTTAGCCTCCATGTGTTTGTGTTTTTTACGTTTTTTTCCCTGTAATTGATTTCTAATCTCATAGCATTGTGGTCAGAAAAGATGCTAGATATGATTTCAATTTTCTTAAATTTACTGAGGCTTGATTTGTGACACAAGAAGTGATCTATCCTGGAGAATGTTCCATGTGCACTTGAGAAGAAAGTGTAATCTGCTGGTTTGGGATGGAATGTTCTATAAATATCAATTAAATCTATCTGGTCTATTGTGTCATTTAAAGCTTCTGTTTCCTTTTTTATTTTCATTTTGGATGATCTGTCCATTGGTGTAAGTGAGGTGTTAAAGTCCCCCACTATTATTACGTTACTGTTGATTTCCTCTTTTATAGCTGTTAGCAGTTGCCCTATGTATTGAGGTGCTCCTATGTTGGGTGCATATATATTTATAATTGTTATATCTTCTTCTTGGATTGATCCCTTGATCATTATGTAGTGTCTTTCCTTGTCTATTGTAACATTCTTTATGTTAAAGCCTATTTTATCTGATATGAATATTGCTACTCCAACTCTCTCTTGATTTCCATTTGCATGGAATATCTTTTTCCATCCCCTCACTTTCAGTCTGTATGTGTCGCTAGGTCTGAAGTTGGTCTCTTGTAGACAGCATATATATATGGGTCTTGTTTTTGTATCCATTCAGCGAGCCTGTGTCTTTTGGTTGGAGAATTTAATCCATTCATGTTAAAAGTAATTATCAATATGTATGTTCCTATTACCATTTTCTTAATTTTATGGGTTTATTTTGTAGGCCCTTTTCTTCTCTTGTGCTTCCCACTTAGAGAAGTTCCTTTAGCATTTGTCGTAGAGCTGGTTTGGTGGTGCTGAGTTCTCTTAGCTTTTGCTTGTCTGTAAAGCTTTTGATTTCTACATCAAATCTGAATGAAATCCTTCCCAGGTAGAGTAATCTTGGTTGTAGGTTCTTCCCTTTCATCACTTTAAATATATCATGCCACTCCCTTCTGGCTTGTAGAGTTTCTGCTGAGAAATCAGCTGTTAACCTTATGGGAGTTCCCTTGTATGTTATTTGTCGTTTTCCCCTTGTTGCTTGCAATAATTTTTCTTTGTCTTTAATTTTTGTCAGTTTGATTACTATGTCTCTTGGCGTGTTTCTCCTTGGGTTTATCCTGCCTGGGTCTCTCTGTACTTCCTGGACTTGGGTGGCTATTTCCTTTCCCATGTTAGGGAAGTTTTCGACTATAATCTCTTCAAATATTTTCTCAGGTCCTTTCTCTCTCTCTCTCTCCTCCTTCTGGGACCCCTATAAATGTGAATGTTGCTGCATTTAATGTTGTCCCAGAGGTCTCTTAGGCTGTCTTCATTTCTTTTCATTCTTTTCTCTTTATTCTGTTCCACAGCAGTGAATTCCACCATTCTGTCTTCCAGGTCACTTATCCGTTCTTCTGCCTCAGTTACTCTGCTATTGATTCCTTCTAGTGTATTTTTCATTTCAGTTATTGTATTGTTCATGTCTATTTGTTTGTTCTTTAATTCTTCTAGGTCTTTGTTAAACAGTTCTTGCATCTTCTCAATCTTTGCCTCCATTCCTTTTCCGAGGTCCTGGATCATCTTCACTATCATTATTCTGAATTCTTTTTCTGGAAGGTTGCCTATCTCCACTTCATTTAGTTGTTTTTCTGGGGTTCTATCTTGTTCCTTCATCTGGTACAAAGTCCTCTGCCTTTTCATTTTGTCTGTCTTTCTGTGAATGTGGTTTCCCTTCCACAGGCTGCAGAATTGTAGTTCTTCTTGCTTCTGCTGTCTGCCCTCTGGTGGATGAGTCTATCTAAGAGGCTTGTGCAAGCTTCCTGATGGGAGGGACTGGTGTGGATGAGGTTCTTATGTTGGCAATATTCTGCATATTACCACACATTGAAGCCATGAGAGAAACTCATTCTTGAGGACACAAAAGTTTGCATTTGGAACCCTCTCAGTTCTACATTCTGCCATATGTATCTCTTCCTTTGACTGGTTCTAATTTGTATCCTTTTATTATAACGAAACTACTTCCTGAGTCCGTTGAGTCATTGTAGCAAAGGATGGAACCTGAAGGTGGTCATGGAAGCTTCCTAATTTGTAGCCAGCTGGTCTGAAGTAAGGGTGGCCCTAGGGATCCCTGAACTTGCAGTTGGTGTCTAGTCTCAGGCACACTTGGCAGTCTGGAGGTCTGTGCTCTTAACCTCGGTTGGCTCTGACAGTAGCATTAGAAGAATTTAGGCAACAATATCTAGTATCTCAGGTTGCGAGAAATAGTGGTGTCCTGCAGGCAATGATGGTTTAGAACTACTGAGTTTCCACAGCCTGCATTAGATCCTGGATGGTACCCAGTGGCTCTAGGTGAACATCATAACACCACATATTTGTACAACTTACCTTGGCAAATATCAAATCTGAGTTTCTAAACAGGTAATATCATCTTCCTTTTAGAAGCAAAGAAACTGAAGTGAAGGGGAGACACTTGTCCAAGGTCACTAGACTCAAACACAGGTGTTCTACTTCAACACAGAACTCTTTATAGTAGCACCCACAAACTACAGAAGTCAATTATAACACATAAGCAGGGGTATCTATATGATCAGTTCTGCCTAAGCCCTTGTTAGGAAATTAAAGGCAACTGGGTTCCTCCAGACTTAGGACTCAGGATCCTCTTCCACATATGCGACTTTCTTCTTTGGGGGCAGTGAAATTTGGGGGAAAATCTCTAGAAACCCAGGTCTTCGCCAGTTAGAGAACCACATATTCCCTTAGAGCTCATAATGGTCTCATACTATTGGCCTTTCCCAGGGGAGGAGAGAATTCGTTACCCTCAGAAAGACCAAAATTAGGTATGTAAGGAAACTTTCAGTTCAGAGACTTGAGAGAGCCTGTCCCAGAATTGTATCACACTACTAACATATGAAAGTTCTTGAGTGCATTGAAAGATGATAAGCCAAGCCTACAAACCAAATGGAAAATGGCAAACATACGAATAGTCCGTTTCAAGAAAAAAAATACAATTGGCTCTTAAGCAAATAAAATATTCCCAATCTCACTCATAATATGCAAAATACAAATTAAAACTACAAGAAGATGTCATATTTACCTGTCAGATTGGCAGAGAAAAAAATTTGGATAACACATTGTGCTGTGAGATCTGGGGAAACCTCATCTGGCACCCTCTTGTGTTGCTGGGGAGATTCAAAATTGGTATAACCTCTGTGAAGGGGGCTTGGCAACATTTTACAAATGCATATTTGCATTTGACTCAGCAAGTTCACTTTGAGGAATTTATTCTAAAAAACGTATCCACTGGTTAGTGTAAAGATGTCTGCTGTATATTGAAAAACACTGTCACAATATTTTACAATGCTTTCCATTAAGAGATGAATCTGTTTTCCCCACTCTTTGAATCTGGAATGGCCCTGGGGCTTGCTTGCAATAAAATGTAGCAGAAGGGTTCCAGAGCCTAACCTCTCATGCTCTTGGAATTCTGCCCTTGGACCAGTTGGTGGTTAGAAGCTGGAAAAACACCAAAGACGCTGTTAGCAAAGCCTGGAGGAATGGTGAACAAACAGTTGCTGGATGCTGAGAAAGCAGTAAGAAAATAGTTATTAGAGGCTGGAGAAAGGACAACACGTGTTATGTATGATGGAATAATTGCCAAAATGTTGCCTGTGGAAACTTGAAAGATAAGAAATGTACCTAATAAACTTTAAAATATCCGATAAAGAGATCTCCAGACAGAATGTTGAAAGTGCCATTTGGTTTCTTCTAACGGAGTATAATAACGCACAGGAAGAGAAGGGTGAGTGAAATAAGGCACCATGCAATTTACAAGCAGAATCTGGAGGAGATGCAGAAGCACAAGGATTTGCTGGTTTGGCTGATATAACTGTCTCTTATCCCCTGTTTTCCCAGCTCATTAATATTTCTCAGCATTGAAAGAGTCCAAGGCCAAAAATCAAATCAAGGGTGTGGCTGTGAGAACCTTTGTTAAGACTCCTGAATGATTTAAGGTAAATGCCTAAAGGACTCTCAGCAAGGGCTTCTGAGAATCTTAAGGATGCTTTCCCGCAGTAGCTCCAAATTATTGCCCCCAGAGACCTTGATTGTCTTGGTATATGTGACACGAAACACCACAAAGCTCCCCTATTTTGGGCTTCCCTGGTGGCGCAGTGGTTGAGAGTCCGTCTGCCGATGCAGGGACGCGGGTTCGTGCCCCGGTCCGGGAAGATCCCACATGCCGCGGAACGGGTGGGTCCGTGAGCCATGGCCGCTGAGCCTGCGCGTCCGGAGCCTTGCTCCGCAACGGGAGAGGCCACAACAGTGAGAGGTCCACGTATCGCAAAAAAAAAAAAAAAAAGTTCCCCTATTTTGATAGCATTGAGTTAATTGGATCACTTGAATACCAGCAGGGAGGATATACACCCTAAAATGATTGGGGGGGGTGCCTGGTAGCTATTAGGGTCCGGTTGTCTGGGGCATGCCCAAGAGGTCCACTCCAAGCTTGAGGACAAGTTCCTGTACCTTGCTCCACCTACCACATGGAGGTGTAGATCTGGTAGGCTTCTTGGGATTTTGGAGACAGCATATACCACGTTAGGGAATACCACTCCAATCTATGTATTAGTGACTTTAAAGGTCACACATTATGAGGGGGGCCAGAGCAAGAGCAAGCTCTGTAGCAGGTTCTGGGTACCGTTTAAGTGGCCTTGCTGCCTGGCCCTATGGCCAGTAGATTCCTTGGTGCTAGTGGTGTTAGTTGTACATGTGTATGCCATGTAGAGTTTTTGCAAGCTCCACTGGGAAAACTGTAGTGTAGACCTCCAGGGTTCTGCTGCATGGCTGTGCCTGTAACAGTTAATGTTCCCAGAAGCAGATCTTAACCGATGATGGAGAGTTGGTAAATAAATATCCCAACATTCTTGCTCTTCCCTGTGCGGTAGCTCTGAGGTGTGTCCTACACCATCTCCCAGGGCTCCCTGACGGGATTAAACCCCAGTTGCCCACGCTCACCCTTTATTGCCCTCCTTCCTTTTTTTTAAACACCTCTATTTCCCTACTGGTGGTCCTCTTCCCCAGGTAAACTCCTTGCACTGTAATCCTCGTCTCAGCGTCTATCTCTGGAAGTTCCAAACTAACCTACCAATAATTAGAAAAATAATTAGAAAAAAAGAAAAGAGTCTTGCTCATCTATGACTCCTAGCCCCAAACAGAGCTTTTCCCCAAATCGAATGTTCCCATGATGCAGTACCCTGCCTTACTGACAGATCAGTGAGCTTTCTGCTGTACTGCAAGGGCATACATTCTCTCTCTCTCTCTCTCTCACTCTCTTTTTACATTTTATTATTATTTTTTAATTTGGCCACGCATCTTGCAGGATCTTAGTTCCCTGATCAGGGACTGAACCCGGGCCCCAGCAATGAAAGCGCCAAGTCCTAACCACTGGACCACCAGGGAATTCCCCGTACATACTCTCTTGATTACAGGTGAAGGTCGGCCAGAAGCCACCTGAAGCATCAGAGGTGAAGTAGTTTTCTACTCTCACAGAGCTTTGGTGGATACCAAGAACTTCCATTCACTGATGCATTCTGGTAGACACTATACTAACATTTTACATGCATTATCTTATTGTCACGTTATAAGTGAGATGTTTGGCCTTAGCTCAGAGCAGTTAAGTTACTTTTCCAAAACCTGATCACTGGTAAATGATGAATCTAAACTTTGATGCTGGGACTGTATGACCTCAGCTTATGCTTTAAACCTATATTACTTTCCTTGTGTCAGTCACCACAGTTCTACCATTTGATGGAAAGTGTGTTCTTCTCTTAAGAGTAAGGCCCTCTGCCCAAGTCTACTCTTTCTCTCTCCTTCTGTCCTAAAGTAGGTAGGGGATTCAGTAGAGGGTCTTGGGTTGGACACTGGTTGCAGAGAAGATTTGGAACTGGAAACATGGGACAGGAGTAGCAATGGTGGGGCTCCCACTACAACTGGGCACCATTAACAAGACGCCACAACTCCCTCAAACTGCATCTCTCTACTAGATAACTTGGGCTTTGCAAGATATGGGGGTAAGTTCTGTTTCAGTGCCTTAAGTAGGTCATGAAAATTCCTTGTTGAACAAATAATTGAAAGAAGACAGAACCAACTGTGTGTATGTACACATGCTAATAAAGGTTGTTACAGTTAGTAGTGGGGAAAAGCAATAAACAAACTTATGAAATCTCCTTATGTTTATCAATTAATTTCAGAGACCAAATTTTGGTTTGAATGAGTCTCACTATTTGCATTGATCAACAGTATCTCAATAAAAGTGGGGTTTTTTGAACCTAGCTTCTTCGTATGAGAGTCAAGACAATATGACATTCCGTAAGTGTGATAGATGTGAACACAATTTTATTTTTTGATGGTCGTTAATGGCCTATAACCAGGGCACAACCTCCCAGGTAAACATTTAACTTTGCAGCATTAGTAGAAGATGATTCACTAACTTTTAAAATTATTTTCCCCTTATATCACTATCCCATTAGGTTTGTAGCTTTTAAGTCCATATACTCAGACACAGGTAGGAATAAATACACATATATTATTTGTAGTATGTGACAGTTTACATAAGGGCTTCCTAGTACAAAGGGGGTTGTTAGTTTTGCATCTCAAATTAGTTCCTGCTAATCCAGCAACTAAAGCAAATTCCTTCGTGAAAAAAAGTTTCCTAGCATGGCCTGGTAATTGTTTTAATGGATTTTCAATGAGGGGTGAAGTACCATGCTATGTGCCCTGCAGGCATGCCATAAATATGTTTTGACTGACTCTGTTAACAATTCACATAGGAAAAAAAAACCAAAACAACCAAATATGTACTGTTTCAATTATTTTTTTTCTCATAGTCTCTGTCTTTAGCACAGATATCTATAAACATTTTAGGCCACCAAGGGACCTGCTGCAGTGGTAGGGAACTGCCCAGTGAAGCGCTCTGGGCTGTGAGTTTTACTTAGTCTAAGATGGTCAGTATTACCTGAGATTTGCACATCCCCAAGGGAGGGAGGAAGCTGCAAGCCGAAGAGCTGAGGGTAATGGCTCACCTGTGTTAGAGACCCTTAACAATGGTATAGACAACTTCCTGTTTTCTATGTAAGGTATAGACCTGCTCTGACCCTGGCACTGTGGTGGATACCACTCTATTCTCAATATCTGTTGCACATACAACTGAGATAGAAAAAGGTGCATAAAACCGAATCTTCACCTGCTTGTCTCCCAAAACATTCATGGAGCCTTCCTGTAAGACATTATATATATACATATTTTTTTTCACACAAACACATATGTATGTATATTATTGCTGTGAGCCTGTAACTCTTGCCCAAGTTGTTGTATGATTTAGGTTTTGTAACATACTGAGGATCCTCTGAGGGAGGGGTAGATTAGAGACCATCCATGTGCCCATTAGACTGCAAACTGGAATTCAGTAAGAAGGCCCTGGAATGGACTCTAGAGTGAAAATAAAGCGTTCATTTTTAGTTTGAGGAAGATTCAGTATAAGCAAGAGAACAAAGAACCGTCGGGTGGTAGGAAATAGAGGTTGACTGCCAGATGGGGGCTGGGAAAAAGAAGCCAAGCACTGGGGCTTAAAGCCGTTCAGGGCTGCCACGTGTGTATGCGGCGCCAGAAACCTCTGGTTTGAAGTTACATTTTTGGCATTTTTCTTAGTTAAGTAACCCATTTTCTTCCATCTACAAGAGGGTGAACCTCTTTTCAGGAAGGAAAAACTAGCATGTCTCAGCGAGCCCTTGAGGAAACTCAAGGGATCTACTCAAGTACCTTGAGTAGCAGCAGTTACAAAGGTATTTTCAAGTAACTGCTCTCCCTGCCTCAACTCCCAAGTCATTTAAGTAGAGAAACAGCCTTTTGTCCTCGCTCTGATTTGAAAAAAGTAGTTTAGGCCAGGCTTCAAGTCCAGGGTTAACTCTCATTAATGGGGCAAGGTCTGCCACCTGGTGGTAGGAAATAAAATTCCACCTGCTTTTCTCATCTAATCTTTTGCTATACTTTTTTTTTTTTTTTGGTCACATTTTTACAAAACCCATCCTCAGCCTCTGACTTGGGCTTGCCTGCCCCCAGCCAAAGTCTTGTAACTGGTGACAATGATGCTGACATGTCGAGGAGAATTTTTCAGCAAATATCTGGATCTTAAATCACCTGTAGAGTATTTTAGAGCAGCTGGGAGAAGCAAAGGTGAGGAAGAGGGGACTGGTAGGTGTTAGGGTTCTCCTAAAGAAGAAGGAAAGCATTCATTCATTCACGGAGTCACCACTGAGCACCCAAAACCATGCTAATCAGAATAAAATGCCTTTCCTTGAAAAAAAAACATGCTAATGAATTTGCAAACAGAAATGTGTAAGATAACATCCCTGCACCTTTAGTGACAAAGAGATGAATGGATGACCAAGATAGGTTGGGAAAATAAATTAGGGTAATTCTTGTTTCCATTAGGAGGCTGAGGAGAGCGCAGAATCGTTTGAGTCCATTAGGGGGAGTGCTAAGTCTCCAGACAAGAAACACACACACTAGGCTAATTCTGGAATATGCCCACAATTGCTTGGGGATATAGCCTATCTATCCCTCACAGAGAGTGAAGATACCCCAGGACCCTGGGGAGCTTGAACTTCCAATAACCTTCTCCAGCACTGCACACACATCAGTTCTTTCCTCTTTCACCAGCCCTTATTTCTCCTTCCATCTAGGTCAGCTCTCTCAAATTGTGGCCTCAGCACCGCCATCACTTGGGAAACTTTTAGAAATGCAAATTCTCAGGCCCTACGACTTCCCAGACTAAATAAATCAGAAACCCTGGGAGTGTTTTTAACAAGCCCTCCAGGCAATTTTGATGCATGCCAAAGTTTGAGAACCATTAGTCTACAAAACTATGTGGGTATGGACCAGGGAGACTGGTAGGAATGGAAGGGAAGGGAAGGGAAGAAGCAACGGTTCCTGCAGGCCAGTCTGGTTAGCCCCATGGCGTGTTAGAAGCAGAGGGGGCAGAGAACAGCCGTAAACGGAGATGACACTGCACACAGTGGATTTTGCCAACTCAGCTTGGCACCAGTGTTGTAGACACTAACCCCCCAGTTCGCCCTAGGTTAGAATGGTGACCGTACCGCGACCTTCAGACTTGGGACACGGACTCAGCCTTCAATTCGTGCCACTCCAGAGAAGTAGCTGCACAGTGTCGAGTCCAGGTAAGGTCAATCAGGGCTGTGTTAACTGCTACCGACACTCAGTTTCAACTCTCTCCACTCCCTTCCAGATCCATGACAGGCCTGCCTCACCTCCTTGGCAGTGCAGTGTATTGGAAAGCCTCCTTAGCACACCCTCCCACCTCCTCCCACTTGGGGTTGGGATACCTGGATTGAATGATTTGATGGTTTGAGTTACCATCAAACCCCTGGCAGCACTCGGCACCTTGCTCCCTCTTCTGTTGGACGGAGAGAATAGTACAGTGGGCCCTCTGGGTCCGTTGGTTCTGCAATCACAGATTCCACCAGCTGTGGATCGAAAATACTGAGAAAAAAAAAATTCCAGAAAGCAGAACTTGAATTTGCTGAGGGGGAGCGACTATGTACTTACATAGTGTTTACACTGTATTAGGAGTTTTAAGTAATCTAGAGATGATTTAAAGTGTATAAGAGGATGTGCATAGGTTATATGCAAGTACTAGGACATTTTAGATAAGGGACTTGAGTATCCGATTTTTGGTATGGGGGTCCTGGAACCAATCCCCAGAGGATACCCAGGGAGGACTGTACTTACTAAAGGGAAATGCTATTTAAATGTACAGTATCGCAGCACCTATACTACTTACAGCATGGCAGGCATTATTCCTTAGTATTTTTCTGCCACCCGTTCCCATCCTCCCCCCATCCCGTCTGCCTGTGTCTCCCTAACTTGCATTTTTAGCACAAAATGGGCATTTAAATGGTGTGGAATGAACAGCCGAAGCATGCTTCTACTATCTTTTTTTTTTCTCTAGCCGCTGCCCGGAAGTGTCAGGCCAGAGCCAGGGCTCAGACTTTGCCAGTCTCTTCCAAAGAAACCACTCTTTTTAAGGGGAAAGCAATAAGCTTATTGCGGCGCCTCCCTGCGGCACCTCCCTGCCTTCCAGTCCTCCTCCCCACGCGTGGGTACACAAAGAGCCGAAGCGGAGGTGGCAGTGGGGGGGACGGGTTCCTGTACGTCCAAAGTCCCGGGTCACCTCGCCCGGAGTCCGTCTAACTCCGCTGCAGACGGGAAGATGGGGCCTGGGCCGGGAACGGAGCCTTCCCCCCCACCTCCCCGGGCTCGGGGCCTGTCAGGCCGCATCTGCTCCAAATTTATAGCTCCTCCTCGGGCCGCCGCCGGCCTCTCCACGGCCTCTTTACCAAGTGCAGCCCCAGCTGAGACCCCTCCCGCGGGGAGGGAGAGGACACACCCGCGCCCGCCCAGGGCTGGGGGCGGGGAGCAGGTGTGAAGCGGGGCTCGCAGCCGCGCGCGCGGTCACTCTCCATCGCACCGCGGAGACCCGGTTTCGTTCCCTACGTGCATACAATGGGGCCGGGGCCTGGCCGAGGGCGGCTCATTACCCCGGTGGGCCGGGGAGCGGGTGTTGAAGGATGGGGGAGAGGGGGAGGGCCGGCCGCCAGATCGCTGCGCGCAGACCCCGGGGCCGGAGTGCGCGAGGGCGGAGGGGCGAGGCCTGCACCGTGGACACAGGTCCAGTTGCGGCCGAGCTCCGAGCCTCGCCAAACCCCCAACGCCCGGGCCAATCTGGGCCCCCAAGGCCGGGCGGGAGGAGGAGCCAGGGAACAACAAGAGGCCCAAGGGGGCTGGGGAGGGACGGGCGGCGCCCGGGGAGAGCGCGCCCTGCTGGGCTGCTGATTGCCTATTGTCCGCGTCCCCTCCACGCCCCGAGCCCGGCCGCCGCCCCGCGCGCTCGCCTGGCGTTAGCTCCTTCTCCCTGCTGGCCCCGTCCGTTCGAAAAGAGCAGCTAGCGCCGCCGGCGCGTGCCGGGGAAAGGGTCTTTCAAGGAGGGAGCCTGGGGGGAGGAGAGGAAGGGGAGGCAGGAAGCAGAGGCTGCACAGAAAAGCACTAGCCGGCCTCCAACACCGTCCCTCACTCGTGCCTGGGGATCACGGGACTTTCACTCGCTCCCCTCCCGCGCCCCAAATGCTACGTCTCCCCAGGTTGACGAACTGTTCTCTAGCCCGAACTGTTCCGGGAGAGATGCCCTCTTTTTATTTTATTTTCCTGGGCAGTGGAAGCCTTTGTCTGGGCTTTGGAATGCTGAGATAAAAGCTGGGACGTCTGGACAGGTGTGTGTACCTTTGACGTTGAGGTAGGATACTTGGATAGAGGAGGGAGGGAACTAAAGGAAGTGTGCTAGGTTGTGACGGCCCCTGACACCCAGCTCCCTGCTCCCTAATCCTGGGGTGTCTTCTGTCCCAGGGAACTCGCGCTGGTCTTTATGGCTTTGTTTCATGCTCCTCTTTGCCACACTCTTACGTTCCCTGGGAAATGGGCACCTCTGGGAAAGGACCTGAAAAGGGGCAGCGAGGTCTAGAGATAAAGTGCCCACCACTGAGGGTTCGGACTCACGGGGGGGTGGGGGGGTAGCGTTGAGTGGAAGCTGAAGCTCACCAGAATCTGGCGGCTCGTGGACCAAATCTAGGCGACAGACACATTTTGGCCCGTTAAGTATTTTTAAGCATTCTATTATGGATAATAGCATATTCTGGATAATAAACATACACAAAATTAGAGAGAGTAATAGAATGAGCCCCATGGATCCATCACTCAGCTTCAGCACTTGTCCATTCAAAAACAATCTTCCTTCATCTGTCCCCACCTCTCTTCCCTCGTGATTTTGAAGCAAATGTCAGAAATCATATTTCTTCTGGAAATATTTCAAAGTAGTCCTAAAAGGTAAGGTCTCATTAAATAACATAATAAGAGTAATAACATTGTCACGCCTAAAATATATCTCCCAATATATAATCAATATTCAAACCTCCCCAGTTGTTTCAATGATTTTTCTTCATTGTTGTTGTTCAGATTAGGATCCAGATGAATCTGTACAGAGCAATGTCTCTGTTAACTGGATGTTCCCCTCTAATCTTTCTCTTCTTTTTTCTTTGCAAATGACAAAACTGGGTCGTTTGTTCTGTAGAATTTTCCACAGCCTGAATTTTGTTGAATGTATCCCCATGGTGTCATTTAACACGTTCTTCTGCCCCTATATTTCCTGTAAATTGATTGTTAGATATAAAGGCTTGATCAATGAATGCTTGATATTTTTTTTGCAAGAGTACATCATAGGCAATACTGTGTAATCGTATCAGGAGTAATGTCTGCTTGTCTGTTTTTTGTTGTTGTTATATCAGCATCCAGTTTCCAGTAAAGATCATTGCCTGGATCCATTATTTCATTAGGGATTGCCAAATTGTGGCATTCTAATTCTGTGATTCCATCTTCATTTATTAGCTGGAATACTTTTCTAAAGAAAACCTGTCATCAACTGTTTGTTTACACTTCGGTACATCCAAGTAGAAAAGGTAGGATTCTTTTCCCTATTATTTCTCAAAATAATGAACCAATTCCTTAGCATCCTCTAAAGGTAAGCAATGATTTTTTAAAAAAAATCATTATGGGGGCTTCCCTGGTGGTGCAGTGGTTGAGAGTCCGCCTGCCGATGCAGGGGACACGGGTTCGTGCCCCGGTCCGGGAAGATCCCACATGCCACGGAGCGGCTGGGCCCGTGAGCCACGGCCGCTGAGCCTGCGCGTCTGGAGCCTGTGCTCCGCAACGGGAGAGGCCACAACGGTGAGAGGCCCGCGTACCGCTAAAAAAAAAAAAAAAAAAAAAAATCATTATGAACTCATGGATTCAAATACATTAGATACGTTTCACACCAAGCATGTTTGGATCACATGGATATTGTTAAATTAGGAGGCACCATATTAAAAATTCTGAGTTCTGGTTTCTCCTGCAGATGATCTGGCAATCCTGAGCCCTTTTCCAACATGGCTAGAGCAGTCTGTTGTTGAAGGGCACTGCCCTTGTTAGTGGACATTTATTCTTCTCCTGGTCTGCTCAGATCTTTTCTGTTACCTCCCTGGACACTGCAGGTGTGAGTTCATAAACCAGATTCAATCTGTATTTCATCTTACAGATGAGAGAACTGGTGAAGTAATTTACCTACCTGGGACTAGAAGAC
The DNA here is from genome assembly GCF_005190385.1 of Monodon monoceros. Classification (NCBI taxonomy): domain Eukaryota; kingdom Metazoa; phylum Chordata; class Mammalia; order Artiodactyla; family Monodontidae; genus Monodon; species Monodon monoceros. The sequence continues at coordinate 8,649,566 of NW_021703784.1, read as the reverse complement.
AAGTCTCCTTGTCGCCTCCTCAGAGGAGAGAACCAGCTGGACTCTGCCTTACCTTTAATTTGAGCTGAGTCAGAGACCTTGAAACACCTCAAGACAACCTTCCTCCCAGTTCCCAAAACACACTTTGCAGAGGAAACTTGAGGCTATCCCAAATTCCTCTCTCTCTCTTTCTTGCCTTCTACACCCAATCAGTCACCTACTTGCTAATTAGCCTCCCTGCCTCCATTCCTGTCCCATCCAATTCATCCTGCTCATCAAAAAGAGGTGTTCCAAACCATAAGTCTAATCATGTCACTCTCTGGCTTAAAAATCTGTCAGTAACTTCTCATTGCCTTTAGGTTAGATCTAAGTCAGCCTCCTTTGCACGTCAGACAAGGCCGCCCATGACCTGCGTCTTACCACATGCTGTCCCCTTGTCATGATCTTGTCCTCCAGCCAGACTGAATTACCCACAGGACTCTGCACACACAGTGCTGTCTATATTTTGTCCTCTGTACTTTCTATTTGCTTCTTTAAGCACCCACTCCTTCCCCAGCTAACTCTCACTTATAGTTTAAGTCCCCTTCAAGCTTTGATCTTCTTAGGAAAACTGCTTTGGGCAGGCCCTGGCTGCATTCCCTGCTCTGTTCTTCACTTCTGTGGCCTCCTGTGTGGGTTTTTGTTCTTGTATTCTCTTTTTCAAGTTAGGTTCGTTTTTCCCTTCCACTTGTCTCCCACCTGGACAATGTGGGAGCTTCCTGGGGCCTGACAGGTGCTATGTCTGTATCTCCAACACCTAGAAGCGCAGCTCACAGTAGGTGGGTCAGCGAGGATTTTGGTTAGCAAATGAAATTAGACCAGAGAGATGAAGCTTTGTGGACTCTTTTGGACGGAAGGAAGTCCTCCCTTCCGTTGTAGGGAGGGGGCTTGATGCAAATGACGCCACTACAGTAAACTCACTGACAGATGCCAAGTATTGGCTAGGGTTGCCTGGGGCTGACGCAGCATCTTGGGGACCAAGCCTGTGTCTGCTGCCCTGGCTGAGCCACGACCCGGGCCCGGCTTGGTCTTGTCCATCCGAGAACACGTGTGTGTGTGTGTGTGTGTGTGTGTGTGTGTACGCGCGCGCACGTCGCCCACCCCTCCTCCTCCCGCTGGGACGATAATTAAAGCGCCAAACGGCGGAGCGGGCGGGCAGTGCTCCCGGGGGCGCATTTCATCGCGGCTGATTAATGAGGCCGGGGAGTTAATGAGGAGAAAGCTAAACGGAGGGAGCCGAGCAGCGGAAGCACTCTCAGGCCCTGGGGGGGGAGGGGCCTCCGAAGGCATCTCCCGCCCTCTCTTTTCAGCCGAGGCTCTGCGCGAGCCACGTGGTGCCCGGGCTTCCACTAAGCTGCCTCCGGCCGGGGAGAAGAGGGGTCGCCTCACACTCGCCGCCGTGGAGAACTTGCTTCTCCTTCCTCCGTGTGTGCCCGAACTCGCTAAACAGAGAAAGAACCTGCCCTTCCCGTCTAAAACGCAACAAAGGACCTCAGGAGACCGCCTTCTTCATTGTCGGGCAGGAGTCCCAGACCCCCTGCAGATTTCATTGCCGACCCGAATTAATAACCAGCTCTGTCGTTACCAACCGACTAAACTTAGACAGGTTACTTAGTCCTTTAAGCCTCAGTTTCTGCATCTGTAAAATGGGATCATAGTCCTTACCCCACCTCAAAATGGCTACGGTTGACTGATATGTACCAGACACTCCTGTAAGCAGCTCGCATGTATAATCTCCTTAATTGCTCCCCAAAACTCTAGGAGGCAGGCTCTATTCTTACCATCTTTATTCCATAGAGAAGGACATAGAAGCAGGGAACGTGAGGTAACTTACCCAAGGCCACCCAGCTACTAAGTGGCGCTGGGACGTCAACCTACGGTGTGATTCCAGAGCTCATGTCCTTAGCAGTAAGCAACAGTGCTAGTTTGCAAGGTGGTTGTGAGGATTTAATCATATAACACATGAAAAAGACTTTGTAAACTGTTAAATGCTAAGCAAATGTGAGAAGCCACTGTTGTTGTGGTCGTTATTATTATTATTATTTTCATACTCAGTTTTGGACCCAGGGTCGAGACATGGCTGGGAAGGATGTGGCCCCTGAACAGAGAGAGACAACAGGCAGTGTGGTGGCCTCGCCAACAGTCTGCAGCCTTGTGGCTTAACCATAGTGGGAGAACAGAGCAGAAAATGACCTGCTCTGCTCTGCATACCCACCTCTCAAGGCACACACCTCTGCGGTCATACTACAGACACACCAAATGGTCTCCATGTCCGCACGGTGGCATAGGAGTAGTAGCCTCAATTTTAAAGGGCAGAGCTTGGCACAAAGGGACGGGGCTGAGTTTGGACTCGGGAGAACCATGTTCCAATATGAATCTGCCATTGAGCAGCCATGTGGACCTGGTGAGTCACCTGACGAGCCTGAGCTTCATCCGCCGGTTGGGGTGATAACCACCATTGCTGTCTCGCAGGACCTGCCGCAGCAGGACAAGCACGAAGCTTCGCATGTGAAGAGTCATCGTAACTTTACGTTGCGCTTTGTATCTAGAAATGGCTGGCCAGGGAGTCCAGGTCACTGCCCTGGGGCGCGCCAGGGGTTTCTAGCAATGGGCAAAGGGCGAGATGCCAGAGCTGCCCGATGAATACACCTCCCTTCTCCCAGGAATCTCACCTTGGGATCTACAGCTCCATGTTGCTCTCCAGTCTAAAGTGATTTGGTACCAGAAGCCAATCAGCTTGACTTCTTGCAGTCAAGAAGTTCTTGACTTCAAAATGAGCCAGTTTCCTCCAGATGAGTTTCTTCTGCTGAACCAGGGACATTGAGGCTGCCCGGGCCAACTAAAAACAAATGAGTCTGCCCCTGCTTGTCAGGCACCTTCACCTTCCTCACCAACCAGCCTCTGAAGCCCCCAGCCCTCACTAACACTTCATACCACCCACCCTCACTGTGGAGCCAGCCAGGGATGGCAGAAGAGGGAGCATCAATAATTTTCTCCAAAGGAGCTCGTGTCTAGAGAAACCAATATTTAACAGCCCCATTTACATTGAAAGCGTGATTCTGATTATGAGATGGTAATGAGGGGATTAGCCAGAGGAGAGAAGCCCCCTGCCTGCCGCCCCCTCCCATTCTTCCTCCATCACCCTGCACGGTGGGCTTATTCCTAGAGGAGGAGTTATGGGGGAGGGTGCAGGGCACTCCCACTGGGAGAGCATCAGAGATGCCAGAGCAGGGCAGGGGTCCTCCAGGACCCCATCTGAAAGCCCCTTATTCACTTCTGGAATCAATTAACCTCAGAAAGGGTGATGGGTGACATGTGAGACACCCGATTCTGAGAGTCCTTCCATTCCTTTCCCCTAGACTCAGCTGAGACCCTCTGCTCTCTGACTCTGTCCGGTATTTCAGATGGGCACGTTTAAGTCATGTTTTGCCTCTGAAGTAGAGGGGACTGAAGTTAAAAAGTCTGTTGGGAGAACTTTTGCTTGGCTCCTGACTTCTCTGGCTTAACCTCAAACCCAGCCCCTGTTCCCTGAATTCCCCGCCTCTCTGGAATGGCATATCCTTGTTCTCTTCATCCCACACCCTGCCTTTTAACCAGGCGGTGGTTTATCTCTGGCTCTTCCTGTGGGGCGAGGGGTGGAGGATGGAGAGAGCCCAAGGGGGCCACCCATCCTGAGGCCCTGTTTGTTGGTGGACAATTGTGCTCAGACTGGATAATTCAGTGTGTGATTGTGGTCACGCCCCCCCCCTTTTGTGCCCCTTTCGGAGCCAATCTCCCAGACCCAGATGGGTTAATCCATAATGCAGACGAGCAAGTAATTGGCTGTCAGCCCGGCCCCCTGCACCCCCTCCCCTATTAGTGCCACTGCCCTAATGAAGCCCAGCTTGGAGAGCCCCCTTCTCAATGAGGCGCCAGCCCCAACCCAGCCAGGCACACATGTGTCTCCGCTGCTCTGCCTGAAGCCTGGTTCCCTTTAGGGACCCTCAGCCCAGCCTCCCCGGGGTGACCCAGCTGCCAGGGCTTCGGAGGCCCAGAGGGAGGCTGTGATGGATGGGAGGGAGTTAGTTAATAGAGCCCAAAACACATGGGCCCTGTCCCCACACCGACCCTCCCCCTCATACACACACACACACACACACACACACACACACACACACACTTTTACAGCCTCCTCTGACAGCAGCCCTGGCCTATTGAAATAGCCCCATGGAATATTCCCCACGTGCATCTCCCACCTAAGCTGTGCTGAAATGGGAGCTGGAAAGCTGTTTCTTTGGATGCTGGCACAAGTCATTGCCGCCCACTCTACCCCCAACCTCTGCCAACCTAAGTCCCCGTGTGGGTTTTGGGCAGAGACGGCTCAAGACTGTGTTGAAAGATGAGCTTGGCCTTCAGTCTCCAATGACTCGACTAATGTTGGAATCTCACCAAGTGATTTTCTCTTCCTTAATTCTTGGACTCCATCTCTGTTTTTGATCCTACTTCTCTTCCTACCCACTTCCCAACCAATTCTTTAGAGGCAGAACTAGAACCAAGCCCCCAAAGGTGAGGCGGGTATCTACAGACCAGAGCCGTTCTCTCTGTTGGAGCTGCCCATCTTGTCCTAGGCATCCCACCAGGTTTTGAGTTTCCTGTCTCTGGAAGGATTCAAGCCAAGCCTGGATGAGAAGAAAGGTTTGGCGAGGATATTTGCAAAGGGACCTACCATTCTCTGATTCCCTGCACTTGTTTCCTGTCCGTACATCTCTCTTCCTTCCTTCCCTCCAATATAAAGAGCTGTGGGTTTGCTGACCCTTTTTCCAAACCAATGGAGGAAAGAAGAGATTGGCTGCTGCCTGGGCTTGGGTGCCCATCGAGGCAGGAACACTTTGTCCTGAGGAGAGTCCTCGACCTGTAATCTGCCTGCCCTCCTGCCTCTATTTAAACCTTTAAAATGATAATTTTATATTTTCCATTATTATCAAAATATTTTTAAATGGAGGAAAGGTGAAAAAATTGCATATAGTCCCTCATAACTAACCAACCATTGCTTAGATTTTGGTTTATTTTTCTTTCCTTTCTTTCTTTTATCGTATGCTTGGAAATCACTCAACACAACTAAAGTATTTACCGAATGTCTTCTGTGCATCAGGCAGAGTGCTTATAGTTTTTCTACCTGGATTATAACTCCAGACCTGTTCCTATCTTTCCTTCTCCTTTTTTTTTTTTTTTTTTTTGGCGCTACGCGGGCCTCTCACTGTTGTGGCCTCTCCCGTTGCGGAGCACAGGCTCCGGACGCGCAGGCTCAGCGGCCATGGCTCACGGGCCCAGCCGCTCCGCGGTATGTGGGATCTTCCCGGACCGGGGCACGAACCTGTGTCCCCTGCATCGGCAGGCGGACTCTCAACCACTGCACCACCAGGGAAGCCCATCCTTCTCCTCTTTTAATGCCAGGGTTATTGCTCTGGAATAGGTAAACCCTCTCATGATGGAATATTTGGAAATTCTCACATTCGGGATGGGGGTCTCAGCACTTGCCAAGGTTGGAATCCATAAAGTGCTCCAAAGTCACAGTGGGCCATCCCTTTATGATTAAGGTCTCGGAGAGGAAAATAAGGCCCCCATGCTGATAGTGCAGGCCTCAGGGGGTGGAGGCGAGTGACCCTGAGTAAAGTCTAGCTCCATTTCTGATTGGATGTGGTAACAACACTGAGTGGTGAAATAACATTCAGAGGTTGCTTCTAGGAAATGTTGAATATTTATGAGCCTTGCAATCAGGACCTAGGAGGTAAGGCTTTAAAATAAACAGGCAGCAGGATGGGGGTAGGGAAGATGGAAGGAGAGAGAGAGACATGGAAGAAAAGCCATGGGGAAAGGGGAGAGACACATGAATGGAAGGAAGAAGAAGAATAGGTTCTCGTGACTTGTCAGAATAATGACTTCTCTACATGTGTAGATGGGGAATGAGGTCACAATGATGCTGGCTTTTCCAGGTCAGACCATGGAAGCCCAGAGAGACCTTGGAGTCATCTTCACTCCCAGGAATTGAGCTCCAGGATATGTCGGTTAAACGGAGCCCCTTATGGTGTAGAAAACCAAAGCTCAATGTAGAGCAGTGGAAGGAAGGACTCCAGGGCAGAGGGGTCCCAAAAGACACTGGAGATAGGTCCAGTACTCAAGGTGAATACAAATAAATCTATGAACACAAGTAGCAACTCAAAGAACACAGAGACTAAAGACTCAGTGATGTAAGGTGGAGAATCTTTCACATATGTATTTAATGCAAAAACATTTCCCTCTGAATGTAAATCATTAGAGGCACGGGAATATTTCTCTTTAATTGAAAAATGAGACATCCTCTGTTGGATGCAGGGGATTTGAAGATCTTAATTGGTCTCTTCCTTTGTGAATTTTATGCTCACGTGGAGAGAGAGAGAGAGGGAGAGGGAGGGGGGAGAGGGGGAGAGAGAGAGAGAGAGGCTGAGGCTGGGAAATTGAGACAAAGAGTGATAAAAAGCATAGTCCATTTCTGACTTCCCTGAAACTGCAAAAGTTCCAGGAATTATAGAAATGAGCAAATGGAAAGAGCAGCAGGTTTAATACTGATAGGTACCAGGTACTATGGGATTTCGGAACTAAAAACAGAATGGTAGAAAAAGATCTGGAGGTCTCAGTGGATTACACCCAGCAATGTGCTTGTAGAAGTCATTCTGTTACTAGAATTATGAATTATACATAAGAATGGTGGGGTGGGGGCAGGGGAATCTTCCTTCTGCTATCCTCAGATGCAGGTCTTTCACAGAGAGGTGGTATACCAAGCACACGGTGTATGATCAGCCTGAGTTTAAATCCTGGATCCTCCATTTAGTAGCCACTTAAGTAACTTTGGGCAAGTTACTTAACCACCCAGTGCCTACATCTCCCCATCTGTAAAATGAGGGTAGTAACAGTACCTATTTATTAAGTTATTAGGAGAATTAAATGAGAAAAGCACCTAGAACAGCCCTGCCAATAGTAAGTTCACAATAACTGCTATGCTACACATTATGTCGGGCACCCAGGGTTCAAAGATGAGTCAGATATAAGTTCCAGCTCCCTAAGGGGAACTTGGAGCTCATGGGGAAGCTAATCATGGAGCAAATAATTTAAACATCACATGTTAAACTGTACAGTAGGGGAGTAAATCAAGTGGTCTGGGAGAGTCAGGGGGGGCTTCACTAATCACTAATCTGCATGGAATCCTGGCAGGTGGAGAACGGGAGGGAGAGGGCACTTCAGGAAAAGGAAGTGGAGAATGGCAAGAGCTAAGGTACAGAAGTAGAGAGAGCACCACACGTGAAAGAAAAAAGGCAGCTTGGCGGTGGGATGTAGATGGCCAGAGGGATGGGGTGAGAGGTGGGGTAATGGAGAAGATCTGGGAGAGGCACACATGATCTATGGCGATACTTGTATGCACTTCCTCTAGGAATTGAGAAGCCATTATCATTTTTAAGTAGGCGAGTGACATGATCAGGTTTGAACATCGGAGACAAGCATGTAGCTCAGTGTCTGGCACTTGGTGGTTGCTTACTAAATGGGGTTTGAACAAATATACGACAGTTCCTTGAAGCAGCAGAGTAGGGGATGGATTCCCAATGGGAGGCTGAACGCAGGGAGTTAGTTTGCAATAGTCAGAGTGAAAGATGGTGAGAATCTAAACTAAGGCCGTGGCTGTGGAGATGGGCAGGAGGTACAGAGCTGATGAAATAGCTCTCAGAGACTCACTGGACTGCTTCCTCAGGTTCAGGGTTTAAGGGGGGGAGGTATAAAGAATTTAGGAAGAGTCCAAAAGAAAGGTCCAGTTTATAATTGTAACACAACAATAATGAACATAGGAATAAACAAATGAGAAGTATTCAAGATCTACATCATGGAAACTTTAGAATTGTTAAAGGACATAAAAATGAGGCAGATGTTTTCTGCCACAAACATGTATCACTGGTCCTGAAGGGGAACAATATACTCCTTGCTCCTCGTTGTTGAAAATGTCCCGTATTTGAGTCTAATGTCATAAGACTCTATTACCCACCATCTCAGTACTACCTACTGCCGACTCCTGGGTCCTACCACCTCATTCCTTGCAGATTTTAGCTTCCGGCTCAATGTTTCTCACCAACTCTTCCCCTCCTCTAATTCTTGATGGTTCTAATAACCACTCAGATGATCCATCCGATATTCTTGCTGTTCGGAAATTCTCTGCTGGTCCAGTGGTTAGGACTACAAGCTTCTACTGCAGGGGGCACGGGTTTGATACCCGGTCAGGGAATTAAGATCCTACGTGCTGGCAGCTCAGCCAAAAATAACCTCAAAAATCAAAAAACAAAACAAAACAAAACACCGAACAATATCTTTGCTGCTCAGTTTCTTGACCTCTCCTCTCACCACCTTGTTGTCTGCTCTACCTTAGCCATTAATTCCTGTGGTCATACCCTAGTAGACCTTGTCATAACCAGTAACTGAACTACTCCATGATCTTAATTTCAAGCAACCTCATTTCCAATCGTCATCTCCTATGTTTTCCCATTGGCTTCTTCTGATGTTCCAATTCCAACAAACCTTAGAGCCCCACCAGGATAATCCATGAATCTTATTTTTTCCCCATTGATCTCAATTCCTTTTCACTGTCACTCCAGTTTTTCAACTCGTGGCCCTACTTCCCTCCTTACTCAGCTTACATTCCCACGGTCAATCATCAGAGTCAGCTTCTTGTAGACATGCTCAGCTTTCCTATCTGACCCTCACTTCTCTGAGTGTGTTTGACTAACCCACAAAGTTGAATAAATCCAACTCTCCACCTCTTCTGAACCTGCACCCAAGCCACTGAAGGTACCTGGAAAACATGCAAAACTATGCACAATGGTCTCACTTTAAATTCATGATCACTAACCCCAGGCAGGCCTCTAACACTGCCTGGTGATTATGTTGCATTTCCCTAGTTGTTAACTCTACTGCTCTCCTATATGAATATGTCATACACACACCTCCATCCTCAAGCCGTCAACACCTCTTCCCCTATCCCACTCTTAGCTGATAACTTTACTTCCTATTTCATGGGGAATAGAGAAGCAATCAGAAGATAACTCCCGGGACTTCCCTGGTGGTCCAGTGGGTAAGACTCCGCACTCGCAATTCAGGGGGCCTGGGTTCGATCCCTAGCTGGGGAACTAGATCCTGTATGTGTGCTGCAACTAAGAATTCGCATGCCGCAACTAAGACCCGGTGCAGCCAAAATAAATTAAATTAAATTAAATTAAATCAAAAAGAAGATAATTCCCACTGGCTCCCACCATCACATCTTTCCACCTACTCGTGTCTGGACGCCGTACCCTCTTCTTGCTTTTATTGTGGAAGAACGATCTGTGTCCTAAGTGAAACTGTTCACTTGTGCACGAGACCCCGTCGTCTCTCCAGTCAAGGACATTGCTCCAGCCACGCTCCCCTCTCTTCTCTGAATCGTGGATGTCCCTTCTCTATTAGGTAATTTCAGTCAGCACAGAAGCAGGAGGCTTTCCCTCCCATTTTATTAAAAGAGATTTCTGATCCCACTTCTTTTTCAACTTTCTCCCCACAAATCTTCCCATTTCATCAAAACTCTAATTCCTTTGCTTCTATTTTCTCATGCCACCCCAATCAGAATTTGCTTCCACCCAACCACCAGAACTGCCTTTAACAAGGTCACAGTGGCATCCACATTACTGAATTTAATGACTCATCTTGGTCTTCATTCTAGCTCTTCTTATTCCATTTACTATAGATCCCTCCCTCCTCCTTCACTTGGTTGCCAGGATACCACACTCTCCCAGATTTCCTCTTATCTCTCTGGCTCCTTCTAAGCTTTCTTTATGCTTCCTCCTCAACTCCCTAAATTCTAAATATTTAAGTAACCAAAGCTCCAGTCCTTGGACCCGTTTACTTTTTTTTTCTATCTCCCTTGATGATCTCATCTAGTTTTGTGGCTTTCTATAGCATTTATTTGATGAAGGCTCTCAAATTTTTTTATAAGCAATACAAGTTTATTTAATTACTTTGGAAACAATCCCCCCCCAAATGATGCCTGAACCTAAAAGGTACATAAAAATGACCAACAATGTCTTAAAATAATAGAGCTGAAGGGCTCTCAAATTCATATCTCTAGCCTAGACTGCTCCTGTGAACTTCAAGACTAGTTCATCCCACTGCCCATTTGATAACACCACTGAGATTTCTAACAGGCATCTCAAACTTAACATGCCCCAAACTAATTTACTAATATTAACCATAAACTCTACAATATGTTAGGTTTCCCCATACCAGTAAAATCTTGTCAGCTCTATTTATATATGCTGATGTGAAAGGATACCCTAAACATATTGATGTTAACAAAAGCAGGCTGCAAAGCAGTACAATTAATATGATCATATTTGTGTTTTAAGAAGGATAGAGAGATATATGCTCTTTCTTAAAATCTGAAAGGATACACAAGAAACCATCTGTAGCTACCCCAGGCTGAAGAAGGATAAGAATGGTGTGAGGACTTTGTTCATCTCATACTCTTTTATTCTGCTTGGATATTCTTGCATGAGCATTTATTATGCCTAGGATAATAAAACTTTTTTTTTTTTTTTTGCGGTACGCAGGCCTCTCACTGTTGTGGCCTCTCCCTTTGCGGAGCACAGGCTCAGGACGCGCAGGCTCAGCGGCCATGGCTCACGGGCCCAGCCGCTCAGCGGCATGTGGGATCTTCCCGGACCGGGGCACGAACCCACGTCCCCTGCATCGGCAGGCGGACTCTCAACCACTGCACCACCAGGGAAGCCCTAAAACTATTTTTTAAACTAACAAAATAGGATCCCTAGCAGAGTATCAGAAATAATAGAGGGGGAAAGGGAAGGAAGAAAAACAGACAAAGAAGGTGTACTGGGTTAAATTTCAGAATGTAACCTTATTTGGAAGTAGGACCTTTTCGGTAGTTAAGAAGAGATCACACTGGATTGGGTTGGGCCCTAACCCAATGACTCGTATCCTTGTAAGATGTACACACACAGGGAAGAATGCCATGTGCAGACAAAGGCAGGGATTGGAGAGATGCGTCTACAAGCCGAAGAATGCCGAGGACTACCGGCATCCACCAGACCTGGGAGAGACAAGAAAGAAGATGTGGCATGTATATACAAGGGAATATTACTCAGCCATAAAAAGAAACGAAATTGAGTTATTTGTAGTGAGGTGGATGGAACTAGAGTCTGTCATTCAGAGTAAAGTAAGTCAGGAAGAGAAAAACAAATACCGTATGCTAACACATATACATGGCATCTAAAAAAAAAAAGAAAAAAAAAAGGTCATGAAGAACCTAGGGGCAAGACAGGAATAAAGACGCAGACCTACTAGAGAATGGACTTGAGGATATGCGGAGGGGGAAGGGTAAGCTGGGACAAAGTGAGAGAGTGGCGTGGACATATATACACTACCAAACGTAAAATAGATAGCTAGTAAAATAGGCAGTGGGAAGCAGCCGCATAGCACAGGGAAATCAGCTCGGTGCTTTGTGACCACCTAGAGGGGTGGGATAGGGAGGGTGGGAGGGAGACACAAGAGGGAGGAGATATGGGGATGTATGTATATGTATAACTGATTCACTTTGTTATAAAGCAGAAACTAACACACCATTGTAAGGCAATTATACTCCAATAAAGATGTTAAAAAAATAAATAAATATTAAAAAAAGAAAGAAATCTTCCTTAGAGCCTTCAGAAAGAGCATAGCCCTTGACTTCAGACTTGCAGCCTGCGAAAGGGAATAAATATGTGTTATTTTTGTCCACCTAGTTTGTGTTTTTTTTGTTATAGCAGCCCTAGGAGAATAATATAGAAGGGGAGAGAGACAGAGACAGAGACAGAGAATAAGAATGAATGGGAGGCACAGAGGGAAGGCTAGTGGGCTCTGCGGGGGCAGTTGTTGTGAGGACTGACTAGTTAATTGGGTGTATTCACTAAACCAATACGTACGGAGTGCTTGCTCTGTACCAAGTTTAATAAAAGGAATCAGGAAAACTCTTGTTTTCCCTAGCCTTTGTTCCATCTGTACTGGGATGTGGACATTTCTGCCCAGTTGCCTCCAAATTTCCAGACTTGGCGGTGTGTGTTGCACACTAACTCCCCCCATGCTCCTCCACTGGAACCCCAGGGGTGGGGGCCCGAGGCGGGGGCGGGGGAAGTGCGCTCTGGGACAAGGGGCCCTGGCCTATTATCTCAGCAGCTACAGGGGTTGAGCCAACAGACCCTGGCTCCTGCCGGGGGCTGGCTCCTGCTGTCTGCTTTCCAGCCGGGGGCCTATTCTTTGCTCTCTGATCCCCCCTCCTGTTTGGCCCCTGCAGGCTGGGTCAGTGCCCCCTGGCATCATTGCTCTGAAGCCAGCAGCCCTGCTGGGCCAGTCACTGGCATAGCCTAGTAGGGGTGGGGGACAGATGTTAGTTCCTTGTCCCCCTCCCCAACAAACACACACACATATGCTTGGTCCCTGGGAAAGGACCAAGGCAGAGAGAGTGATGGGAGGCTACAGGCTCTGGGGGGATGTAAATGGACTGTGTGTGTGTGTGTGTGTGTGTGTGTGTGTGTGTGTGTGTGTACTAGGGAGAGGCAGGGGCAGTAATCAGTGTGAGATAGGGGGGTTGTCCTCAGACTGCTCTCCTGGGCAATTACATGCCAGCAGCTCATCCACTACCAGCTGGCATGCAGGCTTTGAACCACCAAGAAGCTTCCCATACAATCCCCAGCTTGGCCACTGAAAATTCCCAGCTACGTTCTCTGGCCTATGTGATGGCTCTAGGCCATGGAAGTTGACCTGGGGTAGCTATTCTCTCCATAAACACACACACCCACACCCCAGACACACATTTCTTCCCACCAGACTCCATAACCCTATCAGAAGAAACTTACCCACTCTCTCCATAGACTCAACTCTCCCCATCCTCTCTGCCTCTTGCTACTCTCTTTTTTTGCCAACTCCCCTCAAAACTTCCTTTTCTCTTTTTTACTCTTTCTGAAGTGCAGACTGTTACTGATAAAACCCTGGGAAAGAAGTAGTCTCCTGAGGCAGCAGAAGGGAGGGGCCTGGAACTCAAGTCCTTTCTCCAGCCTAAGGTGGAAGTTAGACGAGGACCCTCCAATTACAGTGCACACACTGAGTGCTTTAGGTCAGGGGTCCCCAACCCCCCCGGGCTTCGGACCGGTAGCAGTCCCTGGCCTGTTAGGAACCGGGTTGCACAGCAGGAGGTGAGTGGCAGGCGAGCGAGTGAAGCTTCATTTGCTACTCTGCATCGTTCGCCTTGCCACCTGGACCATTCCCCTACCCACCCCTCATCGGTGGAAAAGATTGTCTTCCATAAAACCTGTCCCTGGTGCCAAAAAGTTGGGGACCGCTGCTTGAGGTGCTGTACCAGCGCCTGTGGTCTACAGGTTAGGAAAGGGAGACAGATGCAGCGAGTTACGTACTCTCTCTAAATAAGAGGTAGAAGCCAGAGCTGTGTTGGTCGTTTGTGTGGTGAGGTGGGGCAGGCAGTGGGGAGACGAACAGGAGGCAAACTCCTTCCAGAACTGCCTGTGGGAACAGCATAGAGAGAAGCAGGACTGGAAAATGTGCAGGGCCAGTGTCCGGGCTGCCCATCGGACCTTAAGAAAGGGAGGCTGGGCTTTTTCTGCCCACTCTCTGCCCCACGCTCTACTAAATCCAGGGCTCCAGGGACCCTGAGCGGGCTGGGAATTGGGCTGTGGTTGGGAGGTGTTTATTCTCCAATACACCCCAGTTGAGTACTGCACCCTCTTTTGGCATTTAATATGAGTTGGTCTAAAGGGAGAGTATTCTAGAGAAACAGAGAAGTACAAAAAAGGAAAGAGAAGAAACAAGAACAAAAAGTGGGGAGAGAGAAAAGAGTATTGAGAAGGAGTGAGGCGTAGAAGAGGGACAGGAGATTTGGGCCAGGAGAGTCTCGGAAAGGAAGAGAGTGGCCCTACTTTGTCCAGCCTCCAAACCCAGAATGCCAGGGATTAGGAAGCAGCCTTGCCCATGGGCTGAGTTGCAGCCTCCGCTCAGGGAACCCTGAGCAAATAGCCCTGATCCCCACATAAAGGGCCAATTAACTGCGCTGTCTCTGGGAACAAATCCGCTAACAGGGTGACAAGCCCCTAGACGCTGGCAGGCCCTGTGTTTGCTGAGAGGCCCACCGGGAGCAAATCAGGGGATTAGGAGGGGGCAGGAGCCACATGGTGGGATGCGGTTTCCTGTCTGCTGCAGCCCTCCCTGCCCCAGAGCAGGGCTGGTGCCAGGACGCCGGATTTCTGTCCTGGTTCATCCTCGGACGTGATGGAACCCAGGTGACCTGGGTGGGTCAGCAAGGAGGGGAGCAGAGGGCTCCTGAACCGGGGATCTGAAGCATCAGAGCAGAGCAAGTAGTCCAATTTCTCCTTAACGGATGGGCAAACAGGTCCAGAGTGTGAAATCTCACTGGCAAATATAGGATTGGGACGTCTGGGTTCGTCATTCCTGAAGGGATTGATTTCTGGTGGGAAAAATCTAACCCTTATCACCTCTCTTATCTGAATGCAGCCTCGTCCTGGAACAAGGATCAGACGTCAGGTCCTATCTCTTAGTAACTGGTCCTTGAGAAAGAATGTCACCAGCTCCTCTCCCACCTACCCCAATTTAAGGTCCGCTGGGGTTTAAGTCGTTTGTGGGGCGCCAGATTCCTAGTCCAGCAAGGACAGACGGGGTGCTGAAAGAACAGCTCCTAGGGCGCAGCCTCCGGTGGGGCACGCCCTGCCCCACTGCCCCGCCCCGCCTCCGCCCTTCTTGCTTCTGGCCTGGCGAAGTCACGCGCAGAGCTGAGGCGGGGCGGGGGGCCGTAGAAGGCACCTAAACGTCCGTTCGTTTGAGGCCCCCGAGGGCTGCTCTGAGGATTGAGGGAGGAGTTTGGGGACAAGCCCCCACCCTTTGACTAAGTCTCTAGTTCACTTGAGCGCTGCCTGCCTGAAATACCCAACTCCTGACTTCGCTTACGATGGGGTCTACGTCTGTGTAACACCCACCCCTCAGGATGTTGACCTGTTCACCCGCCTCCTCCCACTTCGGAAGCAGCCACTCCTCAAAGGTGATCTCCTCACACGGAGCCCTCCGGTTGAACCAGAACCCCACCATCAGCAAGGCCTTAGCTCAGATAGGCCCGGGCCTCTCTTCCCCTGACACCCCAAGGCCACCCCTAGCCTAGGAAAGTGTGTGTGTGTGTGTGTGTGTGTGTGTGTGGAGGGGGGCGACTGGGAGATCTTCAGGTACGAAGAACGCCAGAAAAGCCAGAAGCAGGCGGGTGGGGGGGTGTCGTGTCCCCTCCCCCTAAGGAGGATCGTTATCAAGTTTGAACTGATTTGAGCGAGTCTTCCATCAACCCCATGTCTTCTCTTGCACTTGCCTTTACAGGAACAATATTGCTCTCTTTGTCTTAGCCCCAGCCTCCCTGGCTCCCCTTCAGTCTCCTCCGAAAGGTGAGACAATTTAATAAAATATGTCAGAGCAAAGTAATGCAAAAGCATGCCGATAGATACGAGATGCCTGGGTTTCCCTGGGCTTTCCGCCTCCAGTTTTATCCCTGTTGAGTATCCTCAGGAACTACTAGATTAGTGGTGCGTCTGGGGCAAGGACTCCCCGGTCAAGACGCGCCACCTCATCCCCCGGTCTCTCGGCTGCAAACCAGGCGACTGCTGGGCAAAGGGGTGGACGCACCGCGGAATTATTCTCCGCCCACTCCCAACTCCCGCCCCAAACCACGCCAGCCGTCCGCACTCCCGCAGCAAAGGCCGGGGACTTGGGAGGAAGTGGAAGCCAGGACTCGGAGAGCTAGAGGAACGGTCTGGCCCTTTGCCTCAGTTTCCTAAAAGAGGAAAAGAGAGGAGGGATTCCTCCTTTGAAGTCAGGCAGAAGGGCAGAGTCCGAAAGAGCCTCATCCCTCATCTTGGGTGCTTTGAGAAAGGAGGGAAACTCTCCCGAGGTGTCCAGAACCGACGCGGGACTCGGGGCGCGGGGCGGGGACTCCGCATCTCGCGCGCGACGCGACTCTAGTCTCTGGCCCTGCTAGTGGCCGTCGGGGTGGGGGTGGGAGGGTGGAAGGCGGCGGATTAATCCCTTAATTACGCGGTGATCCGCGTGGCACCTGCTTTCTGCCCGCCCAGCTCCCGGGGGACCCGGGCACGGGGGGGTGGAGAGAGAAGGACGAGGGAAGGAGGAGGGCACGCGGAGGCACGCGCGGTACCCAGGCGCGCCGGCAGGAGAGCGGCACCGTGGCTGGGACAGCGCGCAGAAGCTGTAGAGGGGCTTACGGCTCCCGGCCCGCGGGTCTCAGACCCAGGGGCTGGGCCCCGAGCCCCCAGCCCCGGTCCCAGTCGGGTCGCGCCATGCTGCGCTACCTGCTTAAAACGCTGCTACAGATGAACTTGTTCGCGGACTCCTTGGGCGGGGACATCTCCAACTCCAGCGACCTGCTCTTTGGCTTCAACTCCTCGGTGGCGACGCTCAACCAAAGCCAGCTGACCCCCGGCGATCCTTATCTCAACGGTGAGACCCTGCCCCACGGGGACTTCGGATCCAGGGATGCGGTAAGGTGGGAGGGCGGCGTGGACGGGGAGTCCAAAGCGCTCCTGCCCCAAGGTTCGGGACCCAGCTACGCCCTCCCGCGCCTCCCGGGTGGTGGGGACCAATGGATAGTTTGGGGCTTAAAGCACCTGAGTGGGGATATCGGCGGGAGGTCGAGGGCTTGGGAGGAGTTGGCAGTTGAGTCCACCACTCCGCTCCTCCCCAACCGATGCCCACGGCCACCCCAGGTGAGAAGAACCGGAGTAAGAGAGGCCGGGACCCACAGCACGGAGGGTAGAGGAGGGGGCGCGGTCGCTGGAGGGCCTGGGCCAAGCCGGGCCACTCGGTGACCCACCCAGGTAACAGGTTTCCGTTCGGGACCCTAAGTTTTCCAAGAACTCACTTAGGACGAGGGTGATGACGCCAAAATGTTAAATGTGTTTGCTACAGAAGGCGACAGAGGCGGCGACCATTTCAGGGAAACTTAGAAGTTTGCCCCTCAGAGGTAGAACTCACCGCCGGCTCACCCCGGCAGAGCTGCGGCGGGCGGGCAGCGCTGGCGGGGAGGTCATTACCGCTAATTACGGTGATTAATAAATGATTGAGACAGCGCGCTTTCCCCTAGCGCTGCGGGGAGGCGGCGAGAGTAGATCTGCCGGAGCCTGGGGAGAGGGCCAATTGCGCCCCCTGCCGGCAGCATCGGGAACTCCCGCAGCCCTGAACGACTTTGCTGTTGATCCCCCTCTGGGCACAGCCTTCATCCCTCCGCCTCTACCCGCTCGAATCTACCAGCACCGTGCTGGGGACTCCAAGGTGGCAAGAAGGGAGACCCAGGCAATGGATGTGTGTTTGTGAGTGGGGTACTCCAGGTGCTGGGGGAGGAGCGCCAGAGCCTCATTAGCATGGTCATTAGCTATTCATTAGCTGCTGTCGAAGCATCTCCTGACACCGGGAATGACAGGGAAGAAATTCCAGGGAAAGGACGCCTGCAGCTGTGTCTACAGGAATTAGGGGGAAAGAGCCGATGAGAAGGGTGTGGTTTGTATGGAGGGAGCAAGGAGGAAGGAGATGGGGAATGAGATGGGATTCTCCAACCTCGTGACCCTCTTAGATTCCCAGGAGGTTAAGCACAGAGCCCTTCTCACGGACACCCCAGACGCGCCTCTGCTCCCCCAGCGCTCTTACAGTGTTTACACCACACATCGTCTCATTCAAACTCGAAAATTCAAGGAGGTGCGTTGATGGTCACATTCTGTGACTGAGAAAACAGACTCAGAGCGGATGAATAGTATCCTAATGGTCAGGAAAGCAACGTAAAGCTTGGCAATAACAAACCAACTTCCATTACACCCAAAGGCCATGTGAAGGGGGGAAAGGGAATTTTGGGGCCTGGAAGAATCTGATTCAGGTAGAGACTGTAGAGGTCAAGATAAGGTAAGGTGAGCCAGGGAGGAAGAGCCCTTAACTAAAGGTAGAATAGCCATATTCATGGAGTCTTCTTCCAAGTGCTTTACATACACTCTGGTCTTGTGACAACCCTATCACCAGTGCCACATTACAGGTAAAGAAACTTCGACCCAGACAAGTTCAATAATTCGCCCTAGTTCTGACAGCTAGGAAGTGTCAGCGTCTGAGATTCCAGCCCCGGTCGGTTCCACGACACCCCTTGAGCTCTTATCCACTCTAGGGTCGCTCACGGGGGGTCTGGTCTGCCTAAACGGGGACTGGAATGGGATGGAGGAGAAGAAACGAGTGAGAAGCAGAGGTTTCCATCTGAAAGGGAGGAAATCGAGAAAAATTCCTTCCTTCCCTAAGTGGGAGGGAAACCGATCTTCTTGTCCCTAACCGGTTAGATACCCTCTCCCCAGGATAGCAGCAGCACGGGGCAACCCGTGCAGCTTTGTCTCCACTAGAACTTCTTAAGAGCCGGGGCTGAGAAATGAAACCCAATCCCGTACAGAGAGGCTGGAAGCAAGAGGTCCCCGCGGATTTTGGAACTGGGGGTGGGGTGGGGCGTTGGGGGAGGGGGCGGGGGCGGGAGGCAGAGAACAGAAGCACGGGGCTGTCCCTGGTTATTTAAGGACACCAGGTTACGCGAGGCGGCAGCGACGCCTACTGGCCATAGGTTACAAATCCACTTTTGAAGAATCTGGGGGTGGGCGTCTGAGCTCAACCTGTTCGAGGATCCTGGATCCCAAACTGCAGAAGAAGCGAGCAGAAATCTGTAGGCCAAGTGAGGGGCAGGAGTAGACATGCGGGTGAACGGATCTGAGTGACCAAGGAAAGTGAGGAATTCCTCTCTCAATGATTCTTAGCCTTTCTTAACTATATCAACCTGTAGAATAATCTGTAGAAAACTATGCCCTCTTAGAAAAGGAGCGTTACTCACTATTCCACCATCATTTGCGTTCAATTCCCGTGACTTCACAGGACCCAGAAACGTGATTATCTGTGGGATGTCAGTAAGAGGGCACTGTGCCTATTCACGGGCTCCAGGATAAGGAGTCCTAGCTCTCAGCCCATCATTCACTTCTTCCCTTTCCTAAGCGGGGGGCCCCAGGCTGGGCCACAGTCTCCATATCGCTGGTCCGGGACCGCGCGGAGGCGAAGAACAAATTGTCGGCGCTGGTGCACCGCTTATGGTTGTTCACAGGTCTGTGAACCAGCGCGGGTGGGGGACTGAAAACCAGTCGGCTAGAGGCGCGGTCTACTTGCCAAGCCGTGGCCCAGTCACTCTGCACTTCAACTTGGCAGGAGGCTGGCGTCGTTAGCCGGCCTAGAAAGCCGGCCTAGGAGCAAGTGTCCAGATTCCTCTACTGATCTGCCTGTCCGCAGGCATCTTCTTTCCAGCCTAAGAACGTGCGGGGCACCTGTCCCGAAGGAGATACTCGACCCTACACACAGAGAGGGTGGGCAGGAGGGGATCTTTCTTCTCTCTGGAGATTCGATCTTTCTCCCGGTTTCCGGGTCTGAATGCTCTGCGCCCCCCACCCCCCTCAGGGTCAAAGGTCGGGCCGGAGGACGCGATGCCGCGCATCGTGGAGCAGCCGCCAGATCTGCTGGTCTCCCGAGGCGAGCCGGCCACGCTGCCCTGCCGCGCGGAGGGCCGGCCGCGGCCCAACATCGAGTGGTACAAGAATGGGGCGCGCGTGTCCACCGCGCGCGAGGACCCGCGCGCACACCGCCTGCTTCTGCCCAGCGGCGCTCTCTTCTTCCCGCGCATCGTGCATGGGCGCCGCGCGCGGCCGGACGAGGGTGTCTACACTTGCGTGGCGCGCAACTACCTGGGAGCGGCGGCTAGTAGAAACGCCTCTCTAGAAGTGGCAGGTAGGAGTCTCCTGGTTGCTTCCAGAGCCTCGGGAAGGCGGGAGGGCACCGGGTAATCCCATCCAGAGCTAGGCCCAATCTCAACCCATTCAGCAGCTTCCCTTTGGGACTAAGACCTTTGGTCTCTAAAGCCCTCGCTTTGGTCGGATGAGGAAGTGGGCCTGGTGTTGTCGCAACCCGGGAAGAGTTCCGGTCTGCGGTCTGTGGTGATCCACCTCTCCCCAAAACACTTTCCTGTGTCCTCACCCAGTTATGTCACCCCACACCCTATTTATTCCCCTGGTGGTCATTCATTCTCTCTCTCTCTCTCTCTCTCTCTCGCTCGCTCTCGCTCTCGCTCTCTCTCTCTCTCTCTCTCTCTCTCTCTCTCTCTCTCTCTCTCGCTCTCGCTCTCGCTCTCGCTCTCCCTCTCTCCAGTCCTCCGCGATGATTTCCGGCAGTCTCCTGGGAACGTGGTGGCGGCCGTGGGGGAGCCCGCGGTAATGGAATGCGTGCCCCCCCGCGGCCACCCAGAGCCTTCCGTGTCCTGGAAGAAGGATGGTGCTAGACTCAAGGAGGAGGAGGGAAGGATCACGGTGAGGGGTGGGGCCACGGCTGGGGATCCGACCGGGAGCCAGGGTCGGGGCCAGGGACATCCTGAGGGGCGAAGCCCTAGGCTAGGGGTCTGGGACATGTGTCAGAGGAGGAAGGCCTGAATCTAAAGGTCTTGGAGGGGCGGGGGGAAATGACCTGGAGGCGATAAAACAAGAGATTTGAAATTGGGGTATTAGCTAACCAGAGGCTGAGAGTCAGCTACTGAGTGGGGGATAAATCAGCAGAGGTAGGACGGAATCAGTGTAAGAAGGTCGGGATTATGATGCCCCAGGGACTGGTGGGAGGTGGTCTGGGCTGTGGGAGAAATGATCCACTTGAGCCCCCACCTTGCGCAAATCACTCAAGGATTCCTTATGTGATAAGTGGGTCAAATTCACTGGTCTTCTTCATTGGCTTGCTGTGAGGATCAGATAAACAAACATGCTTTGATGGCTATAAAGGATCAAGGTTTCCGTTATTACTCTGCAGTTCCGTGGAGGGAAGCTGATGATGTCACATGCGCTCAAGAGTGATGCAGGGATGTATGTGTGCGTGGCCTCCAACATGGCAGGAGAACGGGAGAGTGGGGCGGCCAAACTTGTGGTCCTGGGTAGGCACGTGGGGTTTTGGAGTCATGGGAGTGTGTAGCCTGGGGAGGGAGGAACTGAGCAGACCTCCTGACCACTCAGTCACTCACCCTGCACAGAGCGTCCCTCATTCCTGCGTAGACCAGTGAATCAGGTGGTCCTGGCTGATGCCCCCGTGGACTTCCCATGTGAGGTGCAGGGGGATCCCCCGCCTCGTCTACGCTGGCGCAAGGAGGATGGGGAACTGCCCACAGGCAGGTGAGAAGCCCCCTCCTACTGCCTGTAAGGAGACCCAATCAGCTCAAGAACATACCCAGCCCTAGAAAACTGGGGCGGGGGGTGGGGGGAAAGGAAGGCAGATGCCTCTCACTTGCTGGCACAGAGAAGTCTGTTCCCCAGAGCCCGTGGCCCCTGCGCTAACCAGTCCCCACCTCCGTTCATGGGTCCATGGGTAGCAGCTTCTGTCCCTGTTGAGGTCTACCTTGTCCTTATGTACCCTGATCCCAGTGTCTGTCCTGGGGTGGGTGAGAAAGGGTCTGTAGCTGTGGCCAATCCAGCCTGGGGGTGGGGGGTGGAGCAGGTATGCGATCCGGAGCGACCACAGCCTTTGGATCGGGCGTGTGAGCGCCGAAGATGAGGGGACTTACACCTGTGTGGCGGAAAACAGCGTGGGCCGCGCCGAAGCATCCGGCTCCCTCAGTGTTCACGGTGAGGGCCCCACCTGGGACTGCCTGCAGCAGGGATCAGACGAGGGAAGACGGAGGATGGGTGGAGGTGGAGAATGAGGAGAAAGGACAGAGCAGGAGATATGAGTGCATCCCCTGAGACTTCTGGAAGGAGAGGAAGGATGGGAAAGCTAAGCAGGCTTGAGCAAAAGACAGACATCTGCTCCTGCTTAAGCCAAGCTCAGGCGTCTCTCTCCTGTTCCCTCTGTCCCCCTTCTTAGTACCCCTGACTCCCTGTTCCTTTATCTCCCCTCCCCTTCCCAGTCCCACCCCAGCTGGTGACCCAGCCCCAGGACCAGATGGCGGCTCCTGGAGAGAGCATAGCTTTCCAGTGCGAGACCAAAGGAAACCCCCCGCCTGCCATCTTCTGGCAAAAGGAGGGAAGTCAAGTAGGTGGCCAGCTCCACAGGCCTTCCCACCAGCTTCTCCTCTGGGTCTCAGCCATCCTCCTTCTACATTCTGCAAACTTCTCTCTGGGGTTCAGTCTTAGCTTTCCTTCCAGAAACCTGTGCAAGTTATTTGGGAGGATTAAATAAGATAGTGAATATAAAAGGCCTGGAACATATGATAATATGTTTTGGTGGTAGGGAAGAGTCCTGTATGGTAATTTCTTGGAGAATCTTTCTGTTTTGGGCAAGGCTGTCCTGAGGATGTAGCATGATCCAGTTAGATCCTTCCTCCTCCCCACGCCTGGGGTCTGGGCTTTAACATTCTGCTCCGGAAAGCGAGTACTGTACCAAAGCTGCTCAGGGTAGAACATTACATGCTTTTCTAATTACAAAGGACTTCCACCAGGGGGAACTCACAGACACCCCTCAACCTCAGCAAACAGATCTCAGCATATAGAATTGGAATGAACATGAACTGAAGTTACAACACAAGTAACTCCCTCCAAGGGAAGGGTGGGAATTTTGCTACTGGGAAACAGGGTCAGTAGAATAAAATAAGTCTCATTAACCCCATCCCACTGGGAAACCAGGCCACCCACTGCCTCGTTGCAAATCCACAGCCACAATTTTCCAACATCTTCTCTAGCACTGGGGACTGCTGCATTTTAATTAGATTCTTAAATGAATCAAAATGCTGATGGTAGTAGAGGGTGGGAATAGGTGTCAGTCAGGGGCTCAGCATGGTGCCATTAAAACCTGCTTCCCTACCTTCTGTGTATCTAACGTAAAACGTTAAAGCCAGAAAGAAGGGGAAAGTACTTAACATTTATCATCCAATGTATTGAAAGAGTTTCAGGTCATCACCTGACTGAATCCTCATAAGTATCCTCTAAGAGTCAAATTTGGGGAAATTGGGGCTCAGGAAGGCTTGCTCAGTTTCCTGACTGGTAGAGCCGGGATGTGCACCCCCCAAATCATCTAATAAAACTCCCTTATTCTTGTGAATAGGGTTAACTAGTTTGCCTAAGGTCACAAAACTGGCTTGGGACAGAGTATGAACTAGAAGCTTAGGAATTCTCTGGGTCCTGGGGTTGGTGAGAATGGGGAGCTCTCCCTGCCAGCTGCCAGGTGGCTTGGTTGCTTGCTCTGTCCCCAGGCCCTGCTATTCCCCAGTCAGTCACTTCAGCCCACGGGGCGCTTCTCAGTCTCTCCCAGAGGCCAGCTCAGCATCGCTGAAGTGCAGAGCGGGGATGCTGGCTACTACGTGTGCCAGGCTGTCAGTGTGGCCGGCAGCATCTTGGCCAAGGCTCTGTTGGAGGTGAAAGGAGGTACGTGCCCATGGAGACAGGGCTGGACTCATGGCCTGGAAGGAGATCATGGCTTAAAGAGATCTGTTTTTCTTGGATTCTCTGTAATATGTCTGCAAGGGGAGAGGCATGTTCCTGAGACATGTCCTTGAAGTTTGGAAATCAGGTACAGAAGCCACTAATAGATGGCTGATCCCACACAGACAACAGATGGTTATGGAAGCTCCCCTGCAATATCCAGGGGAGGGGAAGTGAAGGAGCAGAGATGAGGACAAGGGGCTGGTTGCCTGAACCCAGGACCCTCGCCTGAGGTGCCCAAGTTCTTCCTCTCTCAGCCTCCCTGGATGGGCTGCCTCCCATCATCCTCCAGGGACCAGCCAATCAGACGTTGGCACTTGGCTCCTCTGTGTGGCTGCCATGCAGAGTGACTGGGAACCCTCAACCTAGTGTCCAGTGGAAGAAGGATGGGCAGTGGCTGCACGGGGATGACGTCCAGCTCAACCTAATGGCCAACGGTACCCTGCACATCGCCAGTGTGCAGGTGAGTCTCACTCCTGGGGCCCAAGTAACTGAGAATGGCCACGTGGTCCACATGCCCAACTCTAGTACCTGCTGCAACTTGAACTCCACCTCTGCCCCTCTGCTCTCAGACCACCTAGAGTGGACAGCATCCTCCCCATCCTTCTGTATACCCACCTCCACTCCTTCGCCCTACCTTGCTCCACTCCCAGTTTGCCAGTCCTCCACCCTCTCCTGCAGGAGATGCACATGGGATTCTATAGCTGTGTGGCCAAGAGTTCCACAGGGGAGGCCACCTGGAGTGGCTGGCTTAGGAGGCGGGGTGAGTTTTTCCTTTGTTCCCTTGTTTTGCCAGCATCCTTCTCCAAACCTGCTTCAAAGGTGGCCAGTACCTCCCCAAACCCCAGGACTGATTTTATCTTCCAAATGCCATGGCCATGGTGGTGGGGAAAAGGAGGACAGAAGTGGTGCCCTTGAGAGGCACAAGTGAGCAGGGGTTAGTTCACTATGTCCCCCCTCCACCATCACCACTGTCACAGCGCCACAGCTCCTCTGGGAAGGAGGACGGTTACGCTGGGGCCATCTTTTCCCCATCCTTCTACTCAAAGATTATCTCCTCACTGCAGAAGACTGGGGAGTATCACCAGACCCCCCTACAGAACACAGTACCCCTCCGGGGCCTCCCTCGCAACCAGTGGTCACTGACATTACCAAGAACAGCATTACCCTGACCTGGAAGCCTAACCCACAAGCTGGGGCCACAGTCACCTCTTATGTGATAGAGGCCTTCAGGTAAGGAGAAGGTTTTGAATGCAAACATGGAAAGTTACAAGGAGGGGCCCCTGTGTCCTTAAAGGCTTTGCTGTTGTGGCGAGAGGTTTGCCAGGGTGAGGAGGTAGTAGGGGGTGACAGAGAATGGATGAGATGAAATAGACAGGTTGGGCTCGGACAGCTCTGTCACCTCATTCTTGTTGTAGCCAAGCCTCTGGCAACATGTGGCGGACGGTGGCAGATGGCGTGCAGCTGGAGACACACACCGTCAGTGGCCTGCAGCCCAATACCATCTACCTGTTCCTGGTGCGAGCCGTGGGAACCTGGGGCCTCAGTGAGCCCAGCCCCGTCTCCAAGCCCGTCCGCACCCAGGGTAAGGTCAGGGTCTCTGGATCACGGGTATTACGTGCAACATGGCAGAGCACCCCCTCCCTGCAAACCATAGCACCTGCCTGGTTCCAGGTCTGTCCTGGTGGCCCGGCCTGGAATAGGTGGTCATGCTTCCCTTTCACTGAGGGAACAAGAGAAGAGGAGAGAGAGAAAGAGAGGAAGATTGATTCAGTCATCTTGGTAGCTCCTCACTTCTGAGGCTTTACCCACAGAAAACACAGATTATAAGTAGAAGGAAACTTGGAGGGTCATCTTCATGTGAGAGATGAGGAACAGGGCCTTTAAAGGGCGCATATGTAGCCATGCAGAAAGAATACTCACGTTAGCTGGACACCCTGGCCCACCTCTGGAAGCTCTTCCCCTGACCAGCCTGTTCCTGACCCCGGAATGCGCTCCGAGGTCCTAAGTAGCGGTCTGTGGGGCAGGGCAGACGTGGAACATACACCCTCAGTCCGACTCCCTGTCCCGGTGGCCCCTGCTGAGTGCGCTCTTTGGTCAATAGACAGCAACCCATCCGGGCCAGTGGAGGAGGACCCGTGGAGAGGCCAGCGGGGACTGGCTGAAGTGGCTGTGCGTCTGCAGGAGCCCGTAGTCCTTGGGCCCCGGACCCTGCAGGTGTCGTGGACTGTGAGTGTGGCCTAGGGATGAGGTTAAGGGCGGAGATGATGATGGGGGACAAAGGGGCCTCCAAGAATGGGTATGGGAGAGTGCGAGGTGAGTGGCTGGGGAAGATGGGTGAGTGGAGGAGGGGCTGGGACTGGAGGACTTGTGTGGCTCCAGCTCTCCCCCTGGTGTGCTTTGTCCTGTCTCCCACAGGTAGATGGCCCAGTCCAGCTGGTACAAGGTTTCCGGGTGTCTTGGAGGGTAGCAGGTCCTGATGGGGGAAGCTGGTCAGTGCTGGACCTACAGTCGCCAAGCCAGCAAAGTACTGTGCTAAGAGGACTCCCCCCAGGGACTCAAATTCAGATCAAGGTTCAAGCTCAAGGCCAGGAGGGGCTGGGGGCTGAAAGCCCCTTGGTGACCAGGAGCATTCCTGAGGAGGGTAAGGGGGTGGGGCCCAGAGCTGATGGGTGGACAAGAGGGAAGAAGGAGTGGGGGAGGATGAAGGTTTGCCTGGGGAGAGCAAGGAGCCAGTGGGAAGGGGGGATGCATCTCACTTCCCTAAGATGTTAGAACTGGGAGGATGAGGAAGGTTGGGGCAGGAGGGGCAGCTTGCAATGACTGTCTGTGTTCTTCTCACCATGCTCCACCCTGGCCCAGCCCCCAGTGGTCCCCCCCAGGGAGTGGCAGTGGCCTTGGGGGGTGACGGCAACAGCAGTATCACTGTGTCTTGGGAACCTCCGCTCCCCTCCCAGCAAAATGGGGTCATCAAGGAATACCAGGTGCAGGGGTTGAGGAGGTGGGCGGGCTGGGGAGTGGAGGGAGAGGGAGGATGGAGGCGTTAGGATTCGGGAGGAGGGAACCTAGGACTGGCTCTGGGACTGGAGACGAGGCTGGGGGAAGAGGAGAGAGGTTTCAGAGTGCCCTCTCTGAATTGAATTACGCCCGGCTAAGCCCTTTCTACCATTCAGAGCTTCAAGTTTCCCCGTGAGGCCAGAAGCCACTTCTGAATCTCTAAACCCGGGTCTCGGCCTCCCCAGATCTGGTGCCTGGGCAATGAGAGCCGCTTCCACCTCAATCGGTCCGCGGCAGGCTGGGCGCGCTCGGCGGTACTCCGGGGACTGCTGCCCGGTCTCCTCTACCGGACCCAGGTCGCGGCGGCCACCAGCGCGGGCGTGGGCGTGGCCAGTGCCCCGGTGTCGGTGCAGCTGCGTGAGTCCGGAGGGGGTGGGAGGGCGGGGCTGGGAGTTAAGGGGGGTCCTGGGGTAGCGGTGCCTCTACTCCCCTCACCTCTCTGACCCCCACAGCGTCTCCGCCGGAACTGGAGCCTGGGCTCGAGGCGGGCCCAGGGCTGGCGGAGCGGCTGGCGAGGGTGCTGCGGGAGCCCGCCTTCCTCGCGGGCAGCGGCGCCGCAGGCGGGGCGCTGCTCCTCGGGCTCTGCGCCGCCCTCTACCGGCGCCAGAGGCAGCGCAAGGAGCTCAGTCACTACACGGGTGAGAGCCCGGCCCGGGGGCAGCGCGAGAGGCGGGGCACAAGGGCGTCGCGGAAATGGAAAGGCGGTCCTTGGAGTGGGCGGAGCCTGGAGATCCCGCCCCCCCAGGGAGGGAGGCGGGGAGGATGGAAAGAGAGGAGGAGGGGCTCAACAGCTCCCGGAGCGGCGTCGGGCGAGGGGTCGCACGGGAACTCAGCCCCTTGGACAGGGGCCGGGTGCCCAAGATGGAACCGACAGCTGTCGGGACCTGGGCTTGGGGGGTGGGGTGACGGGGAAGATCGGGGCCCAGAGGGGGCGGGGCGGGACCTGAGTTTGCTGAGAGGAGTGAGATTTGTCCTTAAAATGCCTCGGGAAGGAGCAGGCTTTGCGGTCAGCCTCAGTAGAGAAGGGGCAAGTCTGGGGGTCGGGGGGCGGAAACTCACTTCCTGGGGGTCGGGGGCTGGCAGAGGGAGTGTGGCCAGGATCCCAGGCGATAAATTGTCAGGCGGGGTCCGGATGGAAAGGGGGGACCCGCTGAAAGGAGGAGACTTGAGTTCTGCTTCTCCCTGGGAAGGGGCGTGTCCGGAGAGATGCGAGGTCTCTTAGTTCAGAGGTTCTCAATCTTCGCTACCAGGAGTCACTTGGGGAGCTTTAGAAAATTACTGATGCCTGAGTCGCACCCCTAGGAATTCCGATGAAATTGGTCCAGGGTACAACCTGAGTGGTGGAATTAGGACCAGGCCCAAGGAGTGGACCAGAATATGGATATTTCTGACTTTTCTCCCCATTTCCCCTCTTCTTTCCCTCACGGGTTCCTTTTCGGAAGCCTCCTTTGCTTACACACCTGCAGGTAAGACATCTCTGCCCCCGGGGTGGGGGGGGCGGGGTTCGGACCCCAGGTAGCCGCGCTTCTCACACTCTCCCCGTCGTCTTCCCCAGTGTCCTTCCCACACTCAGAGGGCCTGTCGGCAGCCAGTTCCAGGTAATTCTCTTAGCTCATCTCCCCAGGAGGAGACCACTCCCTTCGTCCCAGGCCCAGCTGCCTCCCCGTGCTGACCTCCGCCCTCCTCTCACCGCCATACTCACCGTTACTGTCCTCCAGCTCCCATTACCCCTGCCTCCCTTACTTCGCTGGCCTCTTCAGGCTCTCTGTCCCCAGCGTTCACCTGCTGTCCCTCAGGCCACCAATGGGCCTCGGCCCTGCTCCTTACCCGTGGCTGGCAGACTCGTGGCCGCACTCATCTCGCAGCCCCTCGGCCCAGGAACCCAGAGGAAGCTGCTGCCCCAGCAATCCTGACCCAGACGACAGATATTACAATGGTGAGGAGTTCTGCTTCCCTCAGGGGTACACCAGGAGGCCCTGCACCCTCCCTCCTCCCGACCGGCTGGGGCAAACTGAAGGGGGCCAGGGGGTCCCAGTCTTGCTGAGGCTGTGTGATCCTTGGGAGGCTGTGAGTGGGGGGAGCCTCTCTCATGCCTTACCTTTACCCCGGATTGGGATAGGGGAAGAAGTGGCATCCCCTTGTACCCTCCATTCTCCTGTTGTCCTCTATTTTTCTGGCCCGTCCCCTCCCCGGGCCTCCCTCTTTCTCCCCCTCAGAAGCAGGGATCTCCCTTTACCTGGCTCAGACGGCCCGGGGAGCTGCCGCCTCTGCTGAGGGTCCTGTCTACAGCACCATTGACCTGGCCGGCGAGGAGCTGCAGACCTTCCACGGGGGGTTCCCTCCACATCCCTCAGGGGAGCCAGGCGACTGGAGCCAGTATGCTCCTCCAGAATGGAGCCAGGGGGACAGTGGTAGGACTCCAGTTCCCAACACCCCCATTTTAGCCCTGAGCAGCATCTTCCCCAAAGAGTATCCTCCACCCTCCCTTCTGGGACCTAGCCCAGCACTCCTTTCTGACACGTCTCACCTCTGCCTCTTTCCTGCCTGTATCTTGCTGTGGCCCCATCCTGCTCTCCTCAGGAGCCAGGGGAGGCAAAGTAAAGCTTCTGGGAAAACCTGTACAGACGCCCTCTCTCAACTGGCCAGAAGTGCTGCCACCCCCGCCCCCTTCCTGTGAACTGAGCTGCCTAGAGGGGCCTGAGGAGGAGCTGGAGGGCCGGTAAGGATGCGCCTCGCCTGCAGATGCCCTGTACACATGGGACCAGCCCAGGGCCTCCTGTCGGCGGAGGGCAAAGATGCTGGGAGAAGAAGGGAAGGGGGCAGCGGAAGGCCAAAGGGAGGGTATGAAGCTACTCAGTCACCCCGCCCTCCTGCCTCTTTGCCCCCAGCTCAGAGCCGGAAGAGTGGGGCCCACCAGTGCCCGAGAGGAGCCACGTGGCAGAGCCCAGCACCAGCGGGGGGTGCTTGGTCCCTCCGTCCCGAGGGGAAACCCCCTCTCCCACACCTTCCTATGGACAGCAGTCCACAGCCACTCTTACCCCCTCACCTCCTGACCCTCCCCAGCCCCCCACTGACATTCCCCATCTCCACCAGATGCCCAGGTAGGGAGGTGTATAGTACCTTGCATGTTACAGGCCCTCCGTACATATCTATTCAGTGGGTGAATGGGTGGGTGACC
This sequence comes from Monodon monoceros, assembly GCF_005190385.1. Taxonomy (NCBI): domain Eukaryota; kingdom Metazoa; phylum Chordata; class Mammalia; order Artiodactyla; family Monodontidae; genus Monodon; species Monodon monoceros. The sequence goes on along the minus strand of NW_021703784.1, from coordinate 8,619,716 downwards.
AGATGGATGGATGAATCTGGGCCCAGAGGTCTCATGGCTGTATCAGGGTGCAAGTGTGATTTGGGGAGAAATGTGGAGGCTGGCAAGGTCTCTCACTCCCGACACTCATTGGAGGGACTCTGCAAGCTTCCTGGGGCAGTTCAAAGTTGGCTTTCCTCGTATTCCACGAGCATGGGAGCGTGTGGAGGACGGGCTGTGTCCTATTCATCTGAGTGTTAGGTTGATTGTTTAGCACGGTGCCTGGCACACAATAGGCACTTACTGTCCGTTGAGCAAACAAATGAAGCCTCATGTCATTGCAGGAGGGCGCCCCTTGGGCCAAGTTCCCCTCTCAGTGTATCCCAGCCCACGCTGAGCAGCCGTGAAGGGAGGCCTGCTGGCCTGGGTGCTGACCCCACGGCCCTCCATCACAGCCCCAGCGCTGCCGCTAGTACAGCCAGCAGTGCCCCAGGTGAGTCTGTAGACCCCTCAACTGGCCTCCACCTCCCCACCCCCCGGAAGCTTGTTTCCCCTTCACCCTCAAGCCCCTTTCTTTTTCTTTTTTTTTAAATAACTTTATTTATGTATTTATTTTTGGCTGCATTGGGTCTTTGTTGCTGCGCGTGGGCTTTCTATAGTTGCGGCGAGCGGGGGCTACTCTTCGTTGCGGTGTGCGGGGTTCTCATTGCAGTGGCTTCTCTTGTGGAGCATGGGCTCTAGGCGCGCGGACTTCAGTAGTTGTGGCGCACGGGCTCAATTGCTCCGTGGCCTGTGGGATCTTCCCGGACCAGGGCTCGAACCCGTGTCCCCTGCATTGGCAGGCGGATTCTCAACCACTGCGCCACCAGGGAAGCCCCTAAGCCCCTTTCTTGATCCACTCTCTTACCCGCTCCTACCCCCATCTCCCAATGCCACAGGGAGAACCCGGCAGGCGCCTGGGGAGATGACTCCTCCACTTCACGGGCCCCGTGCCCGAATCCGGAAGAAACCCAAGGCTCTTCCCTACCGGCGGGAGCACAGTCCAGGGGGTGAGGGGGCCGTGAGCCTGGGAGGTGGTGACACTAGGGGAAGCAGGCAGATAACCAAGGGTGAGCTCTGCGGGTTGGAGGAGGGAGCGAGTGGACCCAAACCTTGGGCTGTTTGTTCAGCGCCCTCTGACGCCGGGGAGTGGGAGTGGGAGTGGGAGAAAGGCCCGTATAGGGAGAAGCAGGAGAGCGCTGAAAACAGGTCTCTCCCCAGACTTGCCACCCCCTCCCTTGCCGCCACCGGAGGAAGAGGCAAGCTGGGCCCTGGGGCTGAGGGTGGCAGGCAGCATGTCCTCCTTGGAACGGGAGCGGGAACACGGTGGGGAGAGGAGAGTGGCGCAGGCCGGGCCCCTGGGGGCCTGGCGGGGCCCGCACCTGGATGGTAAGGAGGGCCCCTGCTGCACAAGAGGGTGGGCGCTGGGACTGGAGCCTAACAGGGTGGTACGGACCGTGCCACTGATGCACTCATTTTCAACCCAGCTCACCCCTGACCTCCAGCTGGGAGGAGGTCAACATTTGCTCAACATCAAAGACACTTGTCTCTTCAGCTCTCTTTGAGCAAAATCCCCTTAAGTTCCCAAGTTGTATCCGTTCCCAGGACTGAAGCCCAGAGGAGAAAAGAGAGGGGGCCGGGCGCTCTGTCCCTCCTTTCCCAAGGCCCTCTCTGCGTGGGAGTTCCCCACGGGTTTCTGAGCACGTGTTATGTAAAGGCCATGGGCTGTGCGCTCTGCTTCTCCTCAGACCCCCAGGATGGTCTGCCCTCAACTCTGCTTCCAGAGCTGGGATGGCGGTTAGGGGGGCACGGGGGCAAGCAGCGATGTTCTCCCCCTGCCTGGGCCCAAATGCCCCTCTGTCTCGTGCTGCAGAAGAGGCCTGGCTCCCCTACAGCCGACCAAGCTTCCTGTCCCGGGGCCAGGGCACCAGCACCTGTTCCACAGCCGGCAGCAACTCTTCGAGAGGCTCTGGCAGCTCTCGGGGCTCCCGGGGCCCTGGCCGGAGCCAGAGCCGGAGCCAGAGCCGGAGCTAGAGCCAAAGGCCAGGACAGAAGCGTGGAGAGGTAGGGGCTGGGGATGACAAAAAATGAGAGTGGAGGGCTAGGGAGCATGGGCCACGGGATGATTAAAACTAGGAAGGCAGAGAGGTCTTCTGGGGGAAGTGTCAAAAGGAAGGGACCCCGTGAGTAAGGAGGAAGAGAGGACTCCTGGAGCACAGGTGACAAAGGATGAAGACACATGACATAACAGAGGGGCCAGGCTCTGTAGGAGAGCTGGATCGGGAGAGAGGCTGACCAGAAATGAGGTGCATCCCCACTGGGTCCTGTTTGTCCTGACCAGCGCCTTGCAAACCAGCCTCTTTCTCTCTCTCTCTCTCTCTCTCTCTCTCTAGGAACCAAGATGACCTTTGATGAACTACCAGAAATTCCATGGGGAAGGGCGTGTCCCTGGGCTGGGAGCCTGAGCAAGAGCCCCTCCCCTTGGTGAATGAGGGCTGAGCAGAGAGGAGCAGGGAGGAGTCTCTTCCCTCTCAGCAATGATGCATGGGGCTCCCTGAGAAATTGGCCTAGAAGCCAGGAGCCAGCTCTTCCCTTGCCATCTGGGACCCATTCATAAAAAAGACAATAAAAAGAGTCTGATCAGAGCGGTTGTACCCCAATAAAGATGTTAAAAAAAAAAAAAAAAGAGTCTGATCAGAGCCCTGGGCCCTGCTTGTCTGGTTTTGTGCAGGATGTGGGGGGGAAGGGGGCTGCGAGCGTGTGTATATCATTTGAGCTTCATCGGCTGAAAGCACTAGGGGAGGGCAGGGCTAAGAGATGCCACCTGTTTTGCCTCCAGAAGATGCTGAAGCCACCGTCTTCCCAGTTACAACCAGAAGGACTTTCCGAATAACCAACGGCGAGAATCTTGTCCCGCCTTCCCAGAGCGGAGCCAGGCCCTCCCTTGGTGCCCTCCTCCCCTATCAGGAAATATACCCCTTACAATAACAGTAATTTTTAAAAACTCAAAGAAAGGAGGAGCTGATGGGGGAAATCCCAGCCAAGAAGGAAAAACAGGCTTTTTCAGACAACCACCACACCCCCTCACAAAGGGTGTGTGTAGACGGGCACCTCTTAGCCAGATTAGGCCCAGATGTAGTTGGTTAGACTGGCAGAGAATTTCTTTTTAATTTTGGCCACGAACGCCATCGTCCCCATCACTCCCGAACCCACAGCCCACGCCACTCACTGGGCACTGAGGTCTGTTTCCTTCTCACTTGCCCAGTGACTGCTCCGGGCTCTCAGGGGATGGCCGCTGACCCCCCAGTCCCAGGCTCTGACCTCTCCTGCCACTTTGACCTAAGTGTGTACAAATCCCTTTTTTCTCATTTCGTCTGGCAAATGAGGTTGGCATGTTTTCAAAAGGAATTTTACCAGGAAGCTAAAAGAAAAATAAAATCCAAAAAAGGAAAAGCAAATAAAGAGGAACGGATGTGTATCCAGAGCACTGATGCCTCATCCTGAGGTCACGACCCTGGGCATGCTCAGTAGCAACCGCCCAGCTTGTGGCTTCTGCCCCTGACCTTTCCCGCCAAGCGAGAAGGATGCAGCCCTGCCTGCCCTCCAGTGGTTTTCTGTGGCTCAGGCTCTGGAAGTCCTGCCCCTCCATTCCTCTGTTCTGTTTTTTGTCTGAAGGGTGCCCACTAGCCAACCCTTACAGGTGGTTCTACCTTTTGTGAAACTTAGCTCCTTTGTCTATTTTAAGAAACCATCTGGGACTGGTCTTTGGGGAGGGCAGCTGGGACCCCTGAAAGCAGGAGTTGTCTTCACAGGACAAGTTGCTAAGACCAGCAGACCCCGAAAATCCCCCACCCCTGGGACCCCTGAAAGCAGGAGTTGTCTTCACAGGACAAGTTG
>NW_021703784.1:8414476-8615812 GCF_005190385.1 Monodon monoceros | reverse complement strand
GTCTTCACAGGACAAGTTGCTAAGACCAGCAGACCCCGAAAATCCCCCACCCCTCCCTTTCCTGCATTCTGCTTAAAGTCTGAAAGATGCAGGTAATTCCCCCCTTCATAACAGAACAGAAAGGAGTGACACACAGAGTGTCAGTGAACACTTGATCCCTTTCTAACCCAGGAGCCCTCCCGAGGGTGGTGCTCCGCCGAGAGGTCTCATGATGGTGGCCCGCAGAGTGACCTCATAGAACTCAAGTCATCGTAGCTTTATGGTATCAAATTCCTTAAGCTTATAGTGACAAGAGTATGAGGAGGGTGTATTTGTCCCACGTTTGTCACTCCTCCTTCATCTTCCTCCCTAGACTCATCCTTTGTCTTGGTGCTGAGATAGGGCCTCACTGCCTCAGTGGAGTCTCTCTTTATGTCCCTTCGTGGTGTGTTTGGGGAGAGAGCTAGGAATCGTCCAGAAAAGGCAGAGAGGGGAGGCCCTGAGATGAGAAGCTCCTTCCTCCACAGCCCTCTCCCATGAGCCACTGTTGTCCTCCAGGCAGACATTTGGCCCCTCCATTTCCCGTGATCCAAGTGGGTGGGGAGATCAGGATTTAGGGCTGCTTCTTAGGCCCAAATGACCTGGCTGTGGACGTGGATGAAGCAGTGGGAAAAGCAAGGGCTGGGAGTCAGGTGGAGATGAGTTTTTCCCCCCGGGGGCTCCAGGTCCGCTTTGTTCATATTTTGTTTTGCTTTCGTTTGTTTTCACAATCCGGGACGGAGAACTCTGGAGGCTGGGAGAGGTGGACCCCGGCTGCAGAGATGCAGAGATCGAGACCCACAGTCCACAGCCCAGGCTGGTGGCTGACAGGGGAGAGGGCTCTGATTCTCCTCTTGGCAGTCTCGGGATCAGTTCACGAGGAGTCTGTAGGAGAAGTTGAAGGAGGATGGATTTATCCCCCAGCTCCTTAGCTCTCCTGCCAGACCCCAGGTGCCCTCTTGGACCCCATCCCACTGCCAAGAACCCCTGCAGTCAAGATCGCCACATCAGCTAGCCAGCCAGACGCTTACCGCCGGCCTTGGGCGCAGGACAGCTGAGATGACTTCTCTGGGATGAGATCCGGGAGGTGGAAGGCCAGGGAGGCAGCCCCCTTCCCAGCCACTGGGTGTGGTTTTTCTCCATGTCCTCCAACCAGTCTGACCTCCACTCCCACGGGGGCAGGGAGAGGGCGGAGTTCAGGAAGAGGTCATCCCGGGGGGAGGGAGGCGACAAAGCATCTGTCAGGGAGGGTAGAGGTATCTATGGAGGGTTGTCCTTCACCCTTATGGACCAGTTTAGGGCAGAAAGCTTGGGGCTGCTTAAGGCATACACCCAACCCTAGACATAACCCAGCCCCACTCGGTCCATCACCCCCAGTGGCCACATCCACAGGAGCCTCCGCCCCAGGGAAAGGAAGATGTCCACTGGTTTCTTCAGAGAACAGCTTGAGTTCTTTTGTCCTAGCCCAGGCCTGGCCTTCTGTCCTAGGTAATCCTTGCTCTCCTATCTACCACAAGTCTGACTGCTTTTTTGTGGGGGGCAAAATGTAGAGTTAGGGTTCGTAAGATGGGTCTAGGGGATCTAATAGAGTGTCTGAGGAAGGGCACTCCAAAGGGCCACGGGGAGCCCTGACTACCTTCTGTTGATTTGGGGATGATGGTCCCACCTGCTAGACACGTGAAACAGGCCGCCCAGTCACTTCCCACCCTGCCACACACAGGACAGGAAGAAGGCCTTGAAAGCACAGGGGGACGCATGCGAGAAAACAGACCTTCCCACAGTGGGGACGAATCTGAGTCACTGGGCTGGGGAGCAACGTTTCCTGGAGACCACATCTGGTAAGAGGGTCCTGGAGGTAGCAGAATGGACTGTACAATCAGCTGCCTCTGGGATTTTAACTTGAACAATTTATCCTGTTCTGGTAGGTGACCTTGAGCAAGCTGATAAAGCTGTTGGACTTACAGTTTCTTCATTTGGAAAAGAACGACAAAGAATATTCTTCAGAGAGTTGCTGTTAATGTTGAGTGTATGTAAAGCACTTATCATAGTGCCTGGGACATAGTCATCCCTCAATAAAAACTAGCTGTTTGGGCTTCCCTGGTGGCGCAGTGGTTTAGAGTCCGCCTGCCAATGCAGGGGACGCGGGTTCGTGCCCCGGTCCGGGAAGATCCCATATGCCGCGGAGCGGCTGGGCCCGTGAGCCATGGCCGCTGAGCCTGTGCGTCCGGAGCCTGTGCTCCGCAACGGGAGAGGCCACAACAGTGAGAGGCCCGCGTACCGCAAAAAAACCCCACAAGTAGCTGTTTTAGGGATGACGACCACGAGGACGATGCTTGGGATGCTTTGCCTCTTGGTTGGGGAGAAGCTGTGTCCGCTCCAGGCGGTGGGGATGAGGAGGAAGACAGTGATCTCACGTACCTGTGAAGACGCAGTCTGCCTCCCTGGGCTCCAGCCCAAAGCCAAAGCTGTCCGCAGCCACGGCCAGGGCCCGGGCAAAGTGGGCGTCGGCGAGGAAGGAGCCGTCGGAGGAGCTGACCAGGCTGGCTCTGGCGCTGGGGGCGTTGTCCTCAGAGGCTGAGCCCCAGCCATTGGCCAAGGAGCCCTCGCTGGGGGTGGGTGTGGGGCAGGGCCGAGGTGGGCACAGCAAGCCCCTCACCTCGGACCCCACCCCCCCTCCAGGCCTGCCCATGTCCGCTAGCTCCGAGGCCGTCGGGACGCTGATGTAGCCATAGGTGATGGGGGGTGAAGGAGCCCTTGGCATTGGAGAGACACTGTTCCTAGGAAGAGGCAAAACGGGGGATGGGACGCGGTCGGGGTGGGGGGAGGGGCGCGGAGTGGCAGAAACAGCCCCGTTGAGGAGGGTGGAGGCAGCAGACCTAGGCATACTCCTGTCTCGCGCTCCTATCTGTATCCTTTGGTTCCCCCTCTGGCCACTCACCTGGGGGTCTCCTCACCCTCACTGAGCTCCAGGCACAGGGCCACCTCCTCAGGGGTCAGCACACTGTCTTGATCCTCCCCCAGGGACGACAGTGATGAGCTGGACAGGCGACTGGATGCTGGGCTGGGACCAGAGAGGGAAGAGGCCTGGGGACTGGAGGGGCTAGGGGGACCGGAGGGGATAAAGGCGGGGACGGGGGCTGCTGGCAGTGGGTGGCAGGAGGGGGCTTGGGGCTCCACCGATTGCCTGATTGGGGTAAGATGGCAGGATGGTTAGTGCCGTCCTTCTGGCCCCTGCCACCCCTCCCCCAGCCCCGTCCACGCTCAGCAGACACCCCACACCCCCAGTTCCCAGCCCTGCGTCCTGACCCCATGCCCTCTTACTGGGTCTGTTGACTCTGAGTGGGGGGTCCACGAGGAGGGAGGGGTGCTGCGGGGAGAGGGTGGGTCACCAGCTCACTGGGGGAGCCGAGGAGCTGTGGTCCCAGGGCCCGCCAGGCAACCAGGGCCCAGGGCACAGCTCCTGGGGAACGACAGGCTGGGCGTGAGATAGCAGAACCCCCGTCAGCCCCGGGCCCCAGTTTGCCTGTCTATCCAGCCCCTCAGAGTCCTGTCTGCACCCAGCCAGCCTCCGCAGAGACAGGAGAAGCCCCACACCCTGCCTCAGCCCCTCACCTGCCTCGTAGCGCCCTCCTCTCACCTGGGCTTTGGGAAAGGTTCTTGGAGCCTCTGTTGCCCAACTCACAGGCCCAGAGCTCCACAGGGTGGCTGGCCCGGAGCAGCGGGGAGCTGTTGGCCTGGTGCAGCTCTGCAAAGCAAAGAGTCGGTGGCTGGAGGCCAAGCCTGGGTGTGCCTTGCAGACCTCAACCACAGGCTCTATCTTCAGCTTCATCATCCAGTTAAGCTTTAGGGTTCTTGAACCCAGAGGGAAGAGGGAAGAACCTCTCTCCATCCAGGCAGCTGTGATATAATGGAAGGAGCACTAAGCTTGGAGTCAAAACACCTGCACTCGTAGCCTGGCTCAGCCACGTATTAGCTGTGTGACCTCAGGTAAATCCGTTAACCTTCCTGAGTCTGTTTCATTTGTAAACAACCACTGCAAAGCATGGTTTGGCCAGTTAACTAAAAACAGATTGGAAAGTTCCCGGCACCTAATAGATATATTAAAAAACAACTTTATTTCTCTTTACTGTACACATTCCAATTTCCTGATCTCTATACCCTCACATTGCTACCTACTCTCATGAATTTTGCCTCCGTGAAGGCAAATACTCCTTCTTTTCTTGGAGAGAATCTGTTAATTTCCACTTCTCACATTGCAAATATCTCACATGGCTCTGGATAGCCTTGCCCTGATAAACCCAAGTGTCTCTCACTTGGAGAGATGGGTTGGGCTGTCAAGTTGAGCTGAATGAGGAAGACAAAACCAGGGAGCTCCAGACCATGTCAGGTGTGAAGGGAGAGAGTCAGCTGATGGGAAGAGGAACTTTAAAATAGGAAGATGTGTTGGTCTCACCCAGGGAGGCAATGCCCTGCCCGTGGATATTCAGTACGTGTTGAATGAATGAGTGAATGGATGGATGATATCAGAGATGCAGGTTTAAACACAAGGTGAGAAGAATCATGTACAAGATGGCAGCTATCATCAGGCCCATGTGGCCACTTAGGAGACAGGGCTCTGCGTGAACTGTGACAATACAGAAGACCCGGCTGTGTGCAATGACTTGGTCAGGCCAAAACCAAAATGGATCTCAGTTTAAACCAGAGAGGAGCAGAATAATAAAGGGAAAAGGATTTTCCCAAGACCAGGAACAGGAGAACATCAAGCAAAGGAGAAAAGAAACAGCCTTCAGGTTAGTGTCACATGATCAGAAGCCCAGTTAGGAGAGGGGACCGGAGACCAGGCAGGACTCTCAAGACAGAGCTGTCTAGTCAGTCCGATTTCAAAGATCTGGGGCAGGTTCAAAGCAGGGACAAGGCATTCATCAAGAATCCATCTGGACCCTAGGAATCCATGTACAGTAGCCAGACCTTCTGAGCCACTGGGATGAAAAGCCACACAATGGCTAGACTTCCTCCATCAAAGTTTCCTTTTGTAGTTTGGCTGGTTTGGTTTTTACTCATTTCCTTTAATTGTCACATGACCCAGGGAGTCCTGGAGGCCACCTTTGGGTGCTCCAACCCTGCTCTCATCACCTTTGTCTTGTCCTGTGCCTGGCTTCTTGACTAAGCTCAGAAATGGGGGCACCTGTTATTTATGTTGGTTTGTGTGGAAAGGGAAGGAAAAAGGCCATACTCATCCCTGCTCCTATCATTTCCTCTAAAGGATTCTGGTAACAAAAAAACCCTCCTTCCACCTTGCTTGGAATTACTTGAATTTAGTTTCAATATTATTTGAATTAAACTATACAGTAAACATGTTATCAGGGTTAGGTGGAATCTTGTTGGGCACACCTGAATTGCGATAAATATTTGTTTGAATTAATTATTTAATGAGGCTATTCAATGTATTGATGATATGTATCAGCAAAGTGAACTGAGAATAAGATATAATGGATTAGACACGGGAGACAGCAGTTGTGAGATTATTAGTCACAGAGGAAAAAACCCAACTAAGGTCAGATAATAAGAAAAAGGGGACTTCCCTGGTGGCACAGTGGTTGAGAATCCACCTCAGGGCACACGGGTTCGATCCCTGGTTTAGGAAGATCCAACATGTCGCGGAGCAACTAAGCCTGTGCGTCACAACAACTTAGCCTGCGCTCTAGAGCCCGTGAGTCACAACTACTGAGCCCGCGTGTCACAACTACTGAAGCCCGCGCACCTAGAGCCCATGCTCTGCGACAAGAGAAGCCACCGCAATGAGAAGCCCGCGCACCACAACGAAGAGTAACCCCCGCTTGCTGCAACTAGAGAAAGCCCGGGCGCAGCAACGAAGACCCAATGCAGCCACAAATAAATAAATAGATTTAAAAAAAGAAAAGAAAAGAAAAGAAAAGAATAAGCAAGTCAAGGAGGTAGAGGACACTGAGAGAGCCTGCCAGTTTTAGAAGACAAGGAATCAGCAGTCTTTCGGACCAGCTGACAGCAGTAGAGGAGCTCCGTGCCTCTGAGATCTTGCTGCCACTGCAAAGAGCCAGAGGTAGGCCAAGTGTCCACCAGCCCAGGGGAGTCACTCTTCTCAGCCCATCCTGGGCAGTGGTGGGGTGGGGCCGGGTGAGGAGAAAAGGGGTGCAGTGAGGAACTAGATCTCTGAGTGAGGTTAGGAAGCTTCATCTCAGAATTGGAACCTTCTTAAGAATTGAGTGTAGAAAATCGCTCACCTTTTGTGGGGTAGTATTAATGTTCTCAGACAGGGTATACGTTCTATTCAAATTAGTGCGGTTATCCACGGAAAAGCTAGTTTTTAAACGAGACTTCTGCAACCTCTTTTTAGCTGGTATTTCATTATCACATATGATTATTTCTAATGCAATAGCTCTGAGGCAAAGCTGGAAAGGATGCCAGCTTGGCTAATATTTCGAGTCATAAAATTCCGGATATTGGACAAGCTCTTAATTACTCTGAATCCATCTTTGTCTTAATAAAAGTGGGATTATATCCACTTAACAAAACTGGCCGTTGAACATTTGTAAATCTTACTAATCAGTGCAGGAGGCTCAGGAAGACAGCAGAGAGTGCAGACGATGAATGTTCAGAAACAGGAGAAAAGAGTCAGCGAGAGAGCAGAATTGCCCAGGGGCGCTCCCAGAGAGATTCCGAGTAGCCTTTGGAAGCAGACCATTCTGGCTTCAAATTTGAGAACTGCAGCTTATGGACATGGAGTTTTGAACAAGTTACCCAATTCTGACCCTCTTTCCCAATCTTGTAAAATTAGAGAAATAGCACCTAGCCGATATGTTGTGAGGATTAAATGAAATAACAAATGTAAGTAAAGCACCTCCCATAGAGTAGTTGCTAAAGAAACAGAGAGTATAATTACTTCTGTCTAGAAAGTCAAAGCAGGTAGCCGGAAGTCAGGAGAAAACTCTGGACAGAAAGGAAATACTCATTCTCTGGGAAGCCAGTTGGAGGTGGGTACCTGGGCAGACCCATATATCGTGCACGTGCATAGTACATATGGACACAGTGCGTAGTAGAGAGGTCATGAGTGCCTGAGGCTTTGGGCTAGCACTGGTTACACCCCTCCAGGTTCTAGAGTTATCTGTATGCTGGTCAGGCACTTTCATTAGACTTTGAGCTCGTAGAGAGCAAGGATTATATCTGGTGTTTCTGGGTCCCCCGTCTGGCACACAGTGGTGCTTATTAAATGTTTGCTGAGTTGAGCTGTGGCTGCAGCAACAAGGCTCACTACTGGTGTGGCAAAACCCAAGCAAGATCGTGGTGTAAAGAAAAGCTAAGGCCAGCACACTCCGGGCTGGGTGCGTGGCGATAGGCGTCCATCAGGACAGGCTGTGAGTGGGGTGCGGCCCACACCCGGCGTCGAGGCCACCCCATGCTCTCTCCTGTCCCCCCTACCACCCGATTCAGGCTGTCCATCCCCCCATCCTTACCCTGCTTTTTTTTGGCCTTCCAAGCCTCTGCAGGGGCCAGAGACAAGCGCGGCGAAGAGAGGCCCCTGCGGCCGCAGAGGCTGTCTGAACTGGCCCAGGGACTGGAGAGCCTGGCCAGCTGGGGTGTGAGCCGCCTGGCAGCTGGGGCCTGGGGACTTGGCCTGGCTGGGGGGCTGGAAGGCAGCTCATTGATGAGGGAGCCATAAAAAGTGCTGGTGTCGGGAAGCAGGGGCACACCGGGGCTTCGGGGATCCCAGGAGATCACTGCAATAAAAACGACAGGAGGAATTATGGTGAACGCATCCCACCCATGCCCCCGCCCTTCTCCAGCCCTGGGACCCCTGCTTCACTGCCAGGCCCACCCCACCCCCTCGGGACATGCTCACAGGAGCGACGACTGTCTAGTGGGTCCCGGGGGTCCATTCCCAGTCGGCTGCTGAGACTGCTGCTGCTGCTGAGGTCCCGAGAGCCAGAGGTGGAGCGCCAAGTGTCTGCCAGCCACGGGGAGTCACTGTGATCCATCCTGGGCGATGGAGGGTGGGGTGGAGGGAGAACAAGATTGGCCCAAACCTCCAACTCAGCGGGTAGCAGAAGGGGGGGGGTGTTCTTCTCACTGCTTTTCAGCCCCTCACAGCCTCCTTAAGATCTCTGATCTGCTGTCCCAAACTCAGCGCTGCTTTCTTATCCTGGGATCAGGGGAAGTCCAAGTTGCCCAGAGCTAGGAGGTATCAAAGAGAGATAGCTACGGGCTGAGACAGAAAGAACACAGACCTGGAGCCAGATCTGCTGCAGCCTTAGGTGTGCAACCCTGGGCCACTCGGTCTATTAGCCTCTCTAAGCCCCCGTTTCTCCATCTGTAAGATGGCAACAGTAAGGCCTTCCTAAAAAGGCTGATGCTGTAAGTTGAGACGAAGAAATGTGAGATGACTCAGCCAGCAGAGCAGGAGTTTGCTACCTGAATGTTGGCTTCTCTACCTCTAGCCTGGTTCCCTTTGAATGGGACACCATGCGGCAGGGATCAGACCAAAGCACTTTTCTGCCTAAAACCTTCAGTGGCTCCCCATTTACCAAGATAGAGCCCAGCTGCCTAGCATGGCTAACAGGGCCCTCGTTGGTCTGGCTACCAGCTCCTCAGTCAGTGCTCTGACCCATCCCACACAGTACGCCCCAGCCAGACCAAAAGGCTTGTCTTTCCCTATGAACGCAACAGGCTATTTCTTGCTGTTCCCTTTGCCCTTCCCCTTCTAACTGTCAGGGTAAATGTGAAATCTTCTTCCTCCCATAGTTCCCCTCCAGCCCCTTCCTTGTACTTGTACATGTTTCTGCACCCCCAACTCTGGATTGCATTTGTGCTTGCGTGGCTGTCTCTGCTAGACGGAAGCTGTTCTAAAGGAATGAATCAAAAAAGTGATCAGAGTGGACTCTCCCTCAAGGAGAAGGGATGAAATCCCAGGGGAGCCAGAGAAAGTTCGGGGCAGAGCAGACTAAGCCCAGGAGGTAGCTGGAAGGGAAAGACCAATGAGCACAGAACAACGCAGGAACACAGCACCAGCCAGCACAGAACCTTGCTCTGGGCCGAGAAACTGACAGCAAAATGGTAGAGCTGGATGTGTCTCACATAGTAGGTGCTTGATAAATTCCTGTTGAAAGATGCAGACCTGGAATGTGAACTCTCCCAGAGGAGATCTAATGAGATAAAGAGCAGGAGAAGGTGGGCAGAGATGAAATGGTTGTTCAGTGTAAAATTCAGCCAGTAGGAGAAAAAAGGATGTTTTCTTTTTTAGTGTCGTGTCTCATAATGGGAGACTTGCTCTGGCAGCCAAACGCGCTTGGAGCAGATGTACCTGCAGGCGGCCTCCGTTGCTGAGAACAAGGAGTAAGAATCCATCACGCAAGGGCAGAGCGCCCTCTGCTGGAACTGTGGGTGGATTATTGCGAAGGAAAGATGCCTCCGTGGGTAGGTGATTTCCTGTTGCCAAAGGGACTACTAGGGAGATGCTGAGTGTACAGAGCAAATTAGAAATCAGACTGGTCCTCCTGTGCTAGTTATTCTCCACCTAGCAGCACGAGTCAGCAGGAGAGTGCAGTCAGTATTAATGAGAGCTTGGTAACAAGAGCACTGGATTAGGAATTCAGAAGGCAGCTACTAGCTGTGCAGCCTTGGGCAGTCACTTGAGTCATGAGTCTTCAGTTTACTCACCTTGTCAAGTGGTGTGATAGGAACATTAATGAAAGAGAAATTAATTCTCACTTGAAGTTCAAGGGAAATTCAGGTACTAGGATGCCAAATTGCCTGGCGGTAAGGGGAGACTAGTACTCAGGCCAGTTCTCCATCCCAGCTCCACTGTCCCTCGGCCCCTCGGCCCCGCCCTCGCCTCAGGCCCTTTCGTCTCTCACCTGTGTTTTAGGATGGCGTCCTCACTGGTATGTCTGTACAGACCTGGGTGAGGGCAGGAGGAAGGGTCAGCCCAGAGTCTCCAGCACCTGGCTAGCGGTCTAAACCCCTGTAGCGTTCTGGCTGGACCCAGGGATTGCCTGATCACCTGGGAGTCAGCTTCACCTTCTCACCTGGGCCCAGGTGCACCCCAGCTCGGCGCCGGCGGTGGATGCACACGGCGGTGCCCAGCAGCAGCAACCAGAGCACAACACCCCCGCTGGCAATGACCTCTGGCCGCCTCAAGGCCGCCCTCAGCTGCTCCAGGGTCCACGGGCCGTGCGCACTGGGCTCCTGGGCAGCTTGCTCCACGGCCTGCTCTGTATGGGAATTTGAGCTCAGGGGGAGGGGGCGGCCGAAGCAGGAGGGTGGGGCAGACGAGGGGGAGGAGCCGGAAGCGAGAGCGGGGAGAGAGGAAGGCGGAGATGGGGCCTGAATGGGTCGGGGTGGGGCCGGTGGGCACTGTCCTCACCTAAAAAGAGGCAGACAGGGCTGCTGGGCTGCCCAGCCCCAGCCCCAGTGACTGCGGCCACTTGTACGCAGTAGGAACCTGGCACGCGGGTGGCGATCTCCAGCCGGGTCTGCTCGCCCGCCACTGTCCAGTTGGCCGGGGGCAACGAGGTGTTGCCCAGGCTCCAGACCTGAGGCGCAAACAGAGGGGAGCTCGCCCCCTGGCACCACCCCAGCAGCTCAGCCCTTCCTCTTGCGGATCAGACTCCGGGCGTGTGGCCACCCTGTCCTGCTGTTCACCTGGGGACGCCCCCTCTCATGCACCCACACGTCCTATTTCCTCCTCCCCCCACAGAGTGGGAGACACTTCTCTCTAGACCGACAGACGAGGGACAAAAGTAATCTGCCGAAATAGGCGTTAGACCCGTGGTTCACAAACGTCAGCGTGCTTCAGGATCACCTGGAGGATTTGTTAAAATCCGGATTGCCGGGTCCATCCCCGACTTTCTGATTCACAAGGCCTGGCAAAGGACCTAAGGATTTGCGTTCTAACAAGTTCTCAGGTGATGCTGACGTTGCTGGTCCAGGAACCACCCTCTGACACCATTGCCTTAGAAGCTGAGAGTCAGACACGGCCTGGTTTGATTCCTGTTCTGTTTCCCACACCTGTGACCTTAGCCTCACTTTCTATGTCCGTAAACTGGGGACAATAACCCAGGGCGGACTATGGGATGAAATGAGATTCTAAGTAAGTGCTCGGCAGTGTCTGGCAGACAGTAGGATCCTTGCCCAACAACAGTAAGTTTCCCTTGCTTCTCTGCCCAAGTACCATTTCTTAGTGCCCAGAGCAAGTGTCTACAGGACGCCAGGGAAGAGGGATCTCCTGGCACCACTAGGAAGGGGTGTGTCAGTTTGTGGAGGATACCTGGTAGCCACGGATGATGCCATTGTGGTTTTCAGCAGGTGGTGGGACCCAGCTCACGAGGACACTGCCGTTGCCAGGTTTTAGGGTCACCTCCTGGGGAGGGGCACTGGGCACTGGGGAGGGGGGAGGGAGAGAGGCTGTAAGGGATGCTGAGGGAGAAGGCTGTAGGGAAAGGAGCTGGAATGGGACACAGGGTCAGAGCCACACTGATGAGACTAAGAGCCTTTCTCAGCTCTGCTTGCTGGGCCGGGGCAGGAGGGAGCCCAGGGGTGGGACCCACCATCCGCCCGGCTAGAGTGGGACAAAAAGGGGCTGGGGGTATATTGTTGGGTCTGGGGGGGGGCATCTGTCCCCGACCTTGCTCAGGCAGTCTCAGGAGCAGCACGTTGCTGTCGGGGCCTTGAGCCCGCCCGGAGGATGGTCTCACTTTGAACTCGTAGTCCTGGCCCCACTGAAGGCCCTCAAGCTCTGCGCTCTGCCAGCCAGCCAGCAGGGCCTCTGCCCACGGGGCTCCCTGGCCTCCGGGGGCAGCCGGGGTCCTGAACAGGGCCGTGTAGGACTGAGCAGGTGCAGCAGGGCCGCTCACCTGGGAAAGAGCCCAGAGGGAGAGGAGGGCTCAGGGCTCTTGTGAGCAGCCCTTTCTGGAGCTGTGACGGGCTCCAGCCCAGGTCCTGGGCCTCACCTTCCAGCTGAGCCACACAGCAGGACCAAGCTTGGTGCCCTTCGCAGGGTCTGGGTTCAGCAGGGTCACGTTTTCCAGCTGAATGCGCACAGCCAGAAGCTCCAGGGGCTCCTTGTGGTCCTGGGGCTCTGTGGGGAGCACAGGGCTGGGGTGGGGCCCATAGGCCAGAACGGAGGAATTGGGTGGAATATCCCTCGGCCACAGAGGAGCCAGAACTCGCCCAGGTTGAGAGCACTCCGATTTCTATTCTAGGACGGGGGAACCACCCCTAAATGGGGTCCCCGCCGCTCTGACCCTGATCCCAGGTTCCGCTCCCACATCCCCTAACCTCAGCCAAAACCAGACCACACCACCCTAACTGGAGCCCCCGACCTTGGCCCTGACCGCCCTCCCCTTACGTTGGACAGACACCCTGGCTGCCCGGCTCTCCCGTCGTCCTGCGCTGTTGGTGGCCATGCACATATAGGTCCCTGCATCACTCTTCTCTGCTCTTGCCATCAGCAGGGAACCTCTGGACACCTGTCAGGACCAGGTGCGTTGTGAAGTGTCCCCTGCGGGGAGGGCCTCTGAGTGCGGAGGGAAGTCTAAGGCCTCACCGCCTCCCCTTCCTCAAATTCTGCAGGGGACATTGGGCCAGGGGGCGGGTCAGTCCCTCGGGTGTGCACAGTTGTGGCCAGGACAGGGTGAGATGTGGGGAAGGGGGCTACACTCACCGAGTGCCGCCCTGGCTGCAGGGCCAGGGGTTTCCCGTCCTTCCACCATGAGACTGTGGGCTCTGGGTGGCCCCAGGGCGGCCCACACTGCAGAATCACCTGCTCGCCAACCGTGGCCACCGCATCCCGAGGCTGGACCTGGAAATCTTCCCGAAGGACTGTGGGGAGGAGGGAGGGTCGCAGAGGGCGGGACCCAGTCCCCACATCCAGGTCCTGCCTTGGCGTCTCCCAGCGTTCTGCATTACCTGCCTTTCCGAAGAGCCCCACCTCCCCGGTCTCCCATCTAGGACCACCCCCAACCCAGGTCTCCCCGCCCAGGGCTCACCAGCCACAGACAGCCGAGCGCCCCGGCTGACTGCCGTGCCCAGCCGGTTGCTGGCCTCACACGTGTAGACACCCAGGTCTGTGGACAGGACCTGGTCATCGTGGGCACGTCCCCGGGGAGGGGGCCGCAGCAGCAGGAGGGTTCCGTCAGGTAGGAGGTGGTGAATGTCTGGGGGCACCATGCTCAGGGGATGCCCATTCAGCAGCCAGCGGATGGTGGGAGGCGGCTGGCCTGAGGCCTGGCAGCTCATCTTGGCCGGGCCAGGGCCCTGGAGCAGCTGGTCCTCGGGGTGGACGAGGATCTGTGGTGGGGAGTCCTGAGCCATGCCTCCTGGGAGAGGAAAGGAGGTGCAGCCCAGTCTGACTGCAAATAGGGCCCCCAAATCCCTGCACGCCTCATCTTCCTCCTCTTGCCTGAAGATCAGTTCCCAAATAACACGCTAGCTGGGAGGGGAGAAGGCCAGCATGCGTGCGTGGCACCCAGGTGAGGGCCAGTGGAGCTCTGTCTGTCTGTCTCACACTCTCATCATCACCGTCGTCTCTGGTACCCCCCACTGCAGAAGGGAAGCAAAGGAGCAAGGGGGTCTCCTCGCTGCCTTGGCCAGGCCTCAGATCAACGGAGCGGAGCGTGGGCTAGGAGTAGGGAGGGCCACACTCACCTGTGATGAGCAGAAGCAGGAGAGGCAGGGGCTGACGGTCCCCAAGGAGACCTACTCCTCCAGAGCCCATGGCTGCCCTCAGGCCTCTGTCCTTGTCTGTAGCACTTTGTCCTACTGCTCTGAGCTCACAGCGGAGGGAAGGAGGGGCGGGCGCGGCGGCAGTGGTGGTTGTTTGTGACCGAGACTCTGCCCCAGGGGGGAAGCGGCTTTGAGGAAACCGATGCTTCCTGCCTGGCCCTCAGTGCCTTGGAGAATTGGGAGGAGACCAGAGGAGAGAAAGTCTCTGACCTTGATCCTGTAGTCATAACCTCTGACTCCAAGCCCCGCCCTAGGGTTTCTCTTGCGATCTAGTCTAGGATTTCTTAGAGGTAATCCTCAGCCTAACCATAACTTCAACCACTGTTTTGATCCTTTACCCCAAGCCTCTATTGAACCCTTGAATCTCAATCCCAATCCTTTGGCTTCCAAGCGACCCCCTGCTAGAGTGGCATGAAAACCCAGGGGTGGAATCTCAGGGCACAGCGTTCTGAAGCTGAGGGTAGAGGAAAGCAGGCCCCGGAAGCCAAGTGCGGGGAGCAAGTGTGTCTTGTCATGCCCCGGCCCATTTCCCGGGGAGAGGTCAGGGTGGTAGGTCAGAAGACAGGGAAGATCACAGGCTCTTGTCTGGGAGATGTCCACTCTGTGCGCCTAGTCAGCCCAGAGACAGATGAGATAAGCTTCTGGGAGACCTCGGGCAAGTGACTTAACCCCTGAAAGTCAGTTTCCTTTTTTGTAAAGTGAGAATTATAATAATTAATAATAATAATAGTTCCTACCTTGAGAGCTGGAGTAAGAGTGAGAGGAGATAAAGCATAAAATCATCTAGTACAGTGCCTAATGCATTGCAAGTGATCAGTAAAGCTAGCCAATATTGTGATACATTTATTTTTATGCACATCCCATCATTGAAACTATTTGAGCATCCTTGGCAGGGATATTTTTCAGGCCCTGGAAAGGTGGTTGGAGTACATGACCTTTAAGAGTTTTTCCAGGGCTTCCCTGGTGGCGCAGTGGTTGAGAGTCTGCCTGCCGATGCAGGGGACACGGGTTCGTGCCCTGCTCAGGTAAGATCCCACATGCCGCGGAGCGGCTGGGCCCGTGAGCCGTGAGCGCTGAGCCTGCGCGACCGGAGCCTGTGCTCCGCAACGGGAGAGGCCACAACAGTGAGAGGCCCGCGTACCGCGAAAAAAGAAAAAAGAGTTTTTCCAACCCTGAAACCTTGTGTCTATAGCAGACAGGACTGTAGCTTGTGAGCCTGCGATGTCAGTGCTCACCCCGCTGCTCCCCACCCCCTGCCTAGAGAGATGCTGCTGTCCCCTCTCAGAGCCCAGCTCCTGTTTACAGGTCTCTTCCTTCCAAATCTGGAATCTCAGACATTTCCTGGAACTGTTCCCGGAAGGCCAAGGCCAGGCTCTGGAGGCTCAGCGGAAGAATGTCCAGCCTTTGTTCCCCATTGTTCCTGGCCAGCTCCTTTGTGGGGCCCCTAACCCAGCCGACTCCCTCCCTTCCTCCCCCTTCTCAGCCTGGCCTCGGTCGGTGCCAGCTGCAGCCACGGCCCTCACAGCCTATCAAGAGGAAGGCCTCCTTCACTCCTTCTTCTCTTTCCCCTCAGATGCAGACCAAGACTGATTAAGACAATTAGAGCAAGAGAACACTGTGGTCTCTCCAAACTGGGCATTTCCAAGGGGTAAAAAATTGAGTTAAAGTAACAGAGTGACAGAGCTGGAAGAATAGGAATTGGGGTCAGAGAATAGAGCTTGGTGTTTCAGAAGCGGAGAAACTAAGAGCAGTGACAAACTCCATGGCGCGTGCCTGGGCGTATGTGTGCCAGGCATAGTGGAGTAGAATTTATGGGGTCAGGGATCTGTGGGGACAGAGTGATGAAGGAGGTATTCACATGGACCCTGAGGACAGCCAAGGGTGAACAAGAAAGGGCGTGGTGGGACAGATGGATTTACTGCACATCTAGCCAATTTGGGATTTCCCAGGTCCAGAGTCCCCCAGGCCTGCCTGACCCAGTGACTACCTGCTCCCCAGGAATGTTGCTGCTAGCAGTCCTCTTTAGTCTCTTCTGCTTATGCATTGGACTTGGGGAGACTAACCAAGTTCTCTGCTAATTATTTGATGGCAGCTTGATTTGACTCAAATCTCTATAATCCAGAAAGATGGTATAAATTTCCCTTGGGGGATAAGGGGGCAAGTCTCAAAGGAATTCAGATTCATGACTAGTGCTGTCCTCAACTGAGTCGGAACGGGCAGGTGACTCAGCGAGGAGAGGCGCCAGTGCTGTACTGCAGGAATGGAGCCTGGAGGCTGCAGCAGCTGGGGAGGGGCCCTTGCCCCACAGTTACGTGACTCATCCCTGGACATGCCGTTTTCACAGGCTCTTTCCACTCCCAGACTCTGGACACCCAAGTGCTAAGAACTGATGGGGATTGGAAGGTCCCATCGTTCTGAGCTGTTCCTTAGGACGTTAGGACTCTTTCTCCTCAGTCCAAGCATCCAGGGCACTCAGGGATCCGTGGAGTGATGGCCGAGGGGACTTCCCAACAGTGAGGTATGTCTGGGTGGCTCTCAGAGACCACAGTGATCATTTCCAGCAACCTGTCCCATCGGCATCCTGACTGTCTCATTTCCACATGCTAAGGAAGAGCCGACTGCGTGAGTCATGGGGATGACGTTAGTCAATGGAACCCACCTCCAACTATTTCAAGGAAGCTCTGCTCTGGGACCCTGGGGATGTGCTGGCCAGTGACCAGTTTAAATACTATCTTCCTTCACCCCCTAGTTTTAGAGTTTTGGGTTTTTGTGAGTAACTCTTTCATTGCTTGTAAGAGGGAAGAGAGAGGAGAGAGATTAGGTGCTCTCAAAGGACCCTCCAGAGGACATTTTTTTTCTCCTGGTTTCTCTGGTGTCTTATTCTGTGTTTTCTGAAAATGCAGCCCAGGAACTCCTGCTGGTCAAGCTGGTGGGGTAAACAGCACTAATTCAGGTGGGATTTGATGTACCTTCGTATCTTCTAGAAAAGCATTAAAATCATTACCAGTGACATCTGCTCCTCGTGACTAGCAGCAAGGCTTTGCCAAAATGTGTGCTTGACCACAGGCACCCTCCTTCACTAAAATCATATACAACACTGAGCTTCCTCCTTGCTTCTGGAGCAGTCTCTCGGGGCCGTCTGAAATGCTTTCTCCTAGGCTGTAGTCCTCATTTTGCCCCAAATAAAACTTAACTCACAACTCTCAAGTTTTGCATTTTCTTTTCAGTCAACAAGATCTTCTCTTTGTCTTTGGTATACTCTAGCTTTACTACATTTTATGTAGGTGTGGAAATCTTTTAAGATATCTTGTGTGTCAACCTTCTTGAATCTGTATATTTATGTTTGTCATGAGTTCTACAAAAATTTCAGTCATTACTCTTAAAATATTGTCTCTTCTCCATCTCTCTATTCTCCCCTTTGAGCTCTTGAGGAAATGTGTGTCAGACCTTTTCATGCTCCATGCCGTATCCCTCAATCTCTCTTCTCATATATTTCATCTCCTTGTCTGTCTGTGCCTAATTCTGAATAATTTCTTCAGGTACAACTTTCAGTTAACTAACTCTCTTCAGCTGTTTTTAATGTGCTGTTAAACTCTTTCATTTTTATTTCAATAAATTATATTTTTATTTATGAGTTCTATTTGTTCCTTTTCAAATTTGATCACTTTTGATAGTCTCTTGTTGCTTGTTCATTTTTGTAATTTTGTCTTGTATTACTTCAAGCATTTCATAATTATTTTATGTTTTATATCTGATAATTTCAGTATCTGAAGACCTTGGGGGTCTAAATCTGTTGCTTCTTATATTTGCTGGCTTTCATTCATGATGATTTGTTTCCTTCTGTGTTAATGACCTTTCCTTGTGAACTCGTCTTTGGTTGGTCTTAGTCTCTGAAAATTTAAGGAGATGTTTTTTTCCAGAGAGGATTTGTATTTTTTATTTTAGGAGCCTGGGATGCTACCAGCTGGGGCCCAATACCAATTTAATCCAGGAGTCTCAGGTTCAGCTCCCACACCTTGCCACTGGCACAAGTCTGGTCTTTCATCAGTGCTAATATAAACATTTGCCCTTGGGTAATCCACATTTTATGAGTGCTAAGAAGTCAGGACTCACCTTACATTTCTAAGCTTTTATATATGCTGCTCCTTCTGCCTGGAATATGTGTCCTTTTATCCTCTCCCCCCCCACGCCCCATCTGATTAATCAATCTTTCTAAGACTAAGTTCAGGCTTGTTCTCCTCCAAGATACCTTTGCTGATGATCCCTAGTCTGGGTTAGATGCCGCTCTTACATGCCTCTATGGCACCCTGTATCTACCTGTCGTTGCATTTTCCACACTGTATTGTAATAATCTGTTTACTTATCTGTCTTCCTCCATGAGACTCTCTTTGGTAGGGGTCATGGCATAGTTACGCTGTTTCCCCAGTGTCGGGCACAGGGTGGGTCATGGTAGATTAATACATGTTTGTTGAATAAATGAAAGACACCTGAATAAATGAGTGAATGAATGAATGAGTGATGATTTTGGAATGGACAATATGGGATTTCCAGAGAGGGTGAAGGGTGATGGAGGGATGTGAGAAGAAAAGAGAAAAGGGAAATGACTGGTATTTTTAGGCTGTTTGTTTGTTCTCCTTGATTAAGTGGAATAAAGTTGTCACTTTATTTCATCAAAAGTTTATTGAGCATCCAGTATGTGCTAGGCACTCTGCTAGATGCCAGTAATACAAAGATGAAGATCAAAATGAAACAAAAACAAAACCACTCCCCCCTCACCCCATTTAAGGCAGATTTGGCTTGAGCCTGGGAAGCCGGCCTCTCAGGGATGCAGAAGCGGGGTTTGGAATACAACTTGCCTGCATCTCACCTTAATCTTCACCCTTGCCTCTCAAGGCTGACCAGCATGTACCCATCTCCAAGTCCTGCATCTTCCACCTGCCTGAACAACTTTCCCCTGCATGCATTATCTCCTTCTAGATGAGGCACCTGGGGAAGTGAGGGGAGCAGTTCTGGCTAAGGAAGGGGAGCTGCAAAGGCACACCTGCTCAGAGGAGCCTGGAGAAGTGCATAGGGGCAGGGAGCTGGGAAGGGCACGACGTCCAGGTAAGAGCAGAGGGGACCAACTAGAAATGTTGTTGCCCTTGGGGCTGGGACAAAACTGGCCCCAGTGTGGAGTCGTGGGGAACAGGGACCTTGAGAGTCGCTCTGTGGGATGGTGCAGAGTCGGAGCAGGAGCTTAGGAAGTTAAGGAGGGACCAGGGATGCACTAGAGGCCTCAGGGGAGAGAGGTCGGAACACAGCGAGGGACTTCTCTTTCAGCTTTTTTTTTTTTTTTTTGTGGTACATGGGGCCTCTCACTGTTGTGGCCTCTCCCATTGCGGACCACAGGCTCCGGACGCGGAGGCTCAGCGGCCATGGCTCACGGGCCCAGCCCCTCTGTGGCATGTGGGATCTTCCTGGACCGGGGCACGAACCCGCGTTCCTTGCATTGGCAGGCGAACTCTCAACCACTGCGCCACCAGGGAAGCCCTCTTTCAGCTTTTTAATTGCGCTCTCTCTTCGCACGGTAGATTACTGTTCCTACAAACTGTTCAAGAGGCGGCGGCATGGGCGTGGCCTGGCTACACAGTGGACCAACCTCTCGGTATTCTGCTGTTTGTGTGACTGGGGAGTCTGCCCTTGTCCTGTTTCCTGGGACCTGAGCATCTGGGAGCAGGGCAGGTGAGAGGCCAGAGGCTAAGGGTTCCATCATGTCTCCAAGACATGCTGGGGAGCAATAAGCCTCCTCCTCCCCCTACCATTTTTGGGGAGAGTGGAACTTCATCCTCTTACAGCTGGAGGAAGCCCAACAACTTTCCGGGGGATAATGATTGTTTGAAAGGCTTGTTTTGTACAAAGCCAGGGAGAAGCCATAGGTATTTGGGGTCAAAAGACAGATCTTCACTTGATCTAGCCTTCTGGGCCTGAAGAATGAGTGAGAAGCCCCTTCTCTATGGAACAGAGACGGAAAGAATGCCGGGCACGCCGCTGAGGGAGGCTTTGGGAGGAGGCCAAGCGTGGGAGGCTTGAATCCTTTGCTCTTGCTAGAACCCCGGTAGCGGTGCAACGGAATCTATTGTACTTGAGCTCCTCCTTCACCAACTGGTAGGTACCGAGGTACCATATGCCTGAGAAGGGTGCTCCAAGGTACTGCCTTCACAATGATTCGGTGGATGCTCAGAACAGCCCTCTGTACACCCAGTAAAGGGCGTTGGACTTCCCCTTAGTTTAGGACAGTTGTACGTTTGAGGCAAGTGGCCTCTCTAATCTGGGCTTGCCAAAAAAGTTCCCCAGGAACCAGGAGTTCGTTCGGAGGGAAGGGGAATGGGTGGGAAGCGTGAGGGTGCCCTAGGAAGGGCATAGGATAGCCAAGGGGGTTAGGTTACTGATGTTAGTTTCCATAAGCCCCTCCGGGGATTGGGCCGTAAATTTAATAATCTATATGGTCCTAAGAGGGCACAACCCACACCCACTGAGAACACAACTGAAGAGCCGGGAGCAAACGTAACCCGGTTTCACCATCTGATCCACCCTCCGCCTTCCCGCCGCGTCCCCCCATCTGCGCACGCTCACAATCGTCCACGCGCCGGAACCCTAGCGCTGGGTGAGGACCTCCATCTCTCCTCGCCCCTCGCCCCTCGCCCCTGGCGGGCTGCTGCCCCGCTGCCCTGCCCTCCCCCGGGCCGCGGGCAGCAGTGCGCGGGCGCCTCCCGGGGGGTCCCGAGGAGGCTCAGGCGCTGATCTCCACCGGGCCGGCCTCGTCTTGCTCGCGGATCAGGTGCACGCCGCCCGCAGTCCGCAGTGTGCGCGAGGCGCTGCGCGAGCGGCCGGGCGAGCTCGGGGCCCGGGGCGGCGACGTGTGCGTCCGGCCCGTGGCGGGGGAACGCGCTGGAGAGCGCGGGTAGCGGCGGGCAGAGCGGCTGGGCAGCCCCGGCGAGCGGCCCGGCACGGCAGGCGACACGGAGTAGCCGGGCGGGCCGGGCTCAGTCGCGCTCCGAGGCTCCGGGGCGGGGTTCTCCTCGGGCTCCGGGGAGTCCTGCAAGGACACGTGCCGCGAGGGGTCAGCGGACAGCCGGCCAGGGCTGGGAGCGCGCCTGCTGTTCCAGGGCGCTGGGAATACCGAGGTGGAGGGGACATAGTTCCCTCCACACTCCGACTGCCTGGAGGGCTGCAGGCGTAGGTCTGTTTTTGCTTGCAACACAGGACACTTGACGTGGTGCCTGGCACATAATAGGTGCTCATTAAATGTTGAAATGCATTAGTTTGAGTGTTTTGTCCACTTACTCTGCACCTTCCACCTGCCTTGGACAGCATGGGACAGAGTTGGTTTATGGAATAGTAGGGAAATCACCAGAGACAGTGTCCAAAGACCTGGGTTTGAAGCCTAGATTTGCCACTGATTTACTTGTTTGATCCTGGGCAAGTCATTTCACCCCTGTCAGCCGTATTTTTCTCATCTCTAAAGTGGGGATGACACAAATATTTCTAAGGGTTATTCTGAGTCCTAGAAAGGTATATCAATATGGTATGGCTACGTAATACCAGAACATGGTAGGGGCTGGTGGAGTGTTTGTGGGGCGCCCAGCCCGAAGCTGCTCACCTTGTCCTTCAGGATGTAGAGTGCCATGGGGTTCTTCCGCTCCTGCTCTCCACTCCGTGGGAGGGTGTCTGCTGCACGGAGCAAAGAATGGGGTGGCTGGCCCAGGTACAGAACCCTTTCCACCAGCCAGCACCTACACTCTTTGCTTCCCGATGGCCAGGTAAGGCCATCGGGAAGCCAGCCTCCACCAAATGGTCCGGAATACCTGAGGTCCTACCTTGGCCGCTCCTCTCCCTGCTCTGCAGTCTTCGTGCAGTTGGTGCAGGAAGGGGCCCTGCAGAGCTGGCTTCCTTGTCGCCCATTTCGGCCTTTTCCCAGCAGCTTACTGATCTGAGTGAAGATGGGACGGGTGAGTGTGTGGCTGGGAGCTCACCTTCTGCTTTCAGGCGGTCATCATTCTGATCCATATATTCCAGGGAGTTTTGCTTCTCCAGCTTCCTCTTCTTCCTGCAAATCAACCCAGCACCCTGTGAACAGAGCTGTCGAGTGTGAGCAGGAGAAGTTCTGGGGGCGAGGACACGGAGGGGGTCTGATGGCCATAAACGAGGCCTTGTAACAGGAAGACGGGCTGAGTGCGGTGGGAGGGGGAGTAGTCCGGAGCTTTGGGATGCGTCCCATCTAGGTTTGCCTCCTGAGTCTGTCCCTAGCATTGTGACTGTGGGCTAGTCATTTAACTAATCCGAGTCTCGGGTCGTTGTCTGTAAGCTGCAGATAATCACATTTAAAGGTAACACCCTAACCACAAACACAGTGCCTGGCTCACAAAAGGTGCCGTGTAAGTGAAACCAGTATTCATCTTGCTGGGGTTGTCACGGTTGTGAGCACAGAATGTGGTTCCATATACAACACATGCAGTGGTAAGATGGATCTCCTGGGAAGAGGTGCGGGGCCCTGGGAGGAAAGGCGTTTAAAGAGACGAAGGAAAGAACAGAGCTTGGGGCTGGGATGGGTTGAAGGATTCAGGTGCTCAGGGAGAGGAACTTGTGGAGTTACCCAGACTTTTTGGACGGTTTCCAGCAGGCACAGACTGTCACCAAGGTCACAAGGAGGAAGATGCCTCCTGTGGACAAGATTATGTAGAGGGAGCTTCTTCCTAGGGAGAGAGAGGCAGAGAGTGGGGAGAGACTTCAGAGGGGGCAGGAGGTGTGGTGAAGAGAGCTTCCTGCGGCCGAAGAAATAGAAAAGGAACCCCAGGCAGCATGGCTGGCCAGTGGTGGACCTTGCCCAGAGCTCACTTCCTACCTGTGGCTGTCCTCCAGGGAGAGCTGGCCCATCTCTGCCTCTCTCCCCCTCCAGTGGCACTCTGTCTGGGATGTCCTTAGCCTCTCATGGGCACCTGCCTCTCAGGGCTTTGAGTCCCAAGGGAGGGCAGCGGGAAACTCACTGTACACGGTGACCTTGACGGGCAGGCTGCGGCCCTGGCTGATGGGGTTCTCCACCACACAGCTGTACAGGTCATCGTCTTCCATGAGCACGCGGGTGATGGTGAGCACCTTTTGGTCGGGGGACAGGAGCATCCGCGAGTCGTTGAGGAGGGGCTTGCCGTCCTTCAGCCATGTGTAGCTGGGCTTGGTGCCATTCTCGTGCGAGCAGTTCAGGGTAAAGGCCTCGCTGAGCTCCAGCACCGTGGTCGAAGCCACTAACACCTGGGGCCTCGAAATGGGCACTGAGCCCGGGGGTGGGGGGAGCCTGTGAGCCACAGGCCAAAAAGCATCTCCCTTCCCCTTCTTAACTGCCTACCTTCCAGCTCAGTCTGCAGTATTGAGAGATCATCACTCCAGCTCTTTACCACCATCCATCCACCCATCCATCCATACGTCCACTCACTCATTTATTTACCCACTATTTATTGAGCACATACTGAGCACAGGGAGTACAATGCCGAACAAGATAGCTATGGTCCCTGCCCTCGTGGACCTTCCCTTCCCTTCTTCCCACATACCTTTCCAAGATGTCGTAAACTGACCCAGCCTGGAACATATTTTTGTTGGGCTAAGCTTAGGTCGAAATAGGTTCAACTATTGGCTCTACCACTTACTAGCTGCCTGAACTTATGCCTCAGTTTCCTCATCTGCAAAATGGGGTCGATGATATTAACTATCCCTAGATTATTACGAGCATGACATGAGTCAATATAGGCAAAGCACTTTACAATCGTTTCTGGCACGTAGTAAGCGCTGTATACGTGTTAGCTATGGCCTATCTGCCAACCTCTAACATTCCAGTTGGCTCACTCCCAAGCGGCTTTTGTGTGGGTTTTCCTGGGGTCTAGCTAATGTACTGGGTGGACGTGGCCCCAGTCCCAGTCACCAGTCCCGCCTCCTTCCCTGCCAGAGACTTTACCATCTACAGTGAGGTTGATGGTCTTCTCCCCAGTGAAGGTGTCATCGGTGATAGAGATCTCAACCTCATAGGTGCCCTCGTCGGCCAGCTGCAGGTCGCTGAGAAGCAGGGAGCCGTTTTCAAAGAGGCGGATGCGGTCTCGGTAGTCGGGCCGCAGGGTACCGATGACCTCGGTGCCGATGGACTGAACCACGGTCACTGGCTTGTCCCGCTTCAGCTGCCACTTGACAACGGGTTTGTCACTGCTGGTGCTGCTGTACTGCACAGAAAGCAGGGCCGCCTTCCCCACTGTGCCATGGATCAGGCGCACCGGGCTGGTGATGTTCACCCCCTCCAGGGGCTCTGTGGACAGAGACCCACGAGGTGAGGGCAGCGTCAGGCCCTGGCTCCTAACCTCACTCCCATCTTCGAGTCCTCTGGTCTCTCCATGCCTCACCCTTCTGAACCCTTCACTCCCTGTCAGTCCTTCCTTCTTACCCTTCGACTGTAGCTCTGGCCCCTCCGCTCCCCTGTCATCCCTCACACCCATCCCTTTGCCCTTGATCCTTCTTCAATCTGGACCTCTGCCTCTGGCGGCTTTCCCTATGGGCTTCCTCTTGAGGAAGATTCCAGGTAACCCATACCTTATGTGGCCCATTTATGGAAATATGTATTGAGACCCCCCATGTGCCAGGCACTGTTCTATGTCCCCAGGATATATCAGTGAGCAAAACTGACAAACATCCCTACCCCCTGAAGCTTATAGGTCATTAGACCCTAGAGTGAATTTGTCAGATTTTCTCCTTAATTGGGCATTGGGAAAGTGAGGGATGGAGAAAGCATGGAAATGTAGATTCCCAAAGAAAGGAGGGTGTCGTGAGACAGTGCCAGTAGAGGGCAAGTTTAGGGGCCTGAGGACAACTGGACAACTCTCCGGTCATACCAAGAGCCTCCCCTACCCTTGTCCCAGCTGCACGTAGCATCATACTAGGCCTGCCCAGGGCAGAACAGTCGTGGAGATTCACCCAAACTCCAGCCCAATTTGCATCCCCTATGGAAGAGGGATTTGGGACGGGTCAAGCAAAGAGCTTGGAGTCAGAAGACCTTAAGCTCCACTGCTTACTGGCTGTGAGAATTTGGGCAAGTCATCCTTCTAGGCCTCACTCTTCTCTTTTAGAAAATAAGGATGATAACGATAACAAGAGCAAGTGTCTTATCCAGTTCACAGTGCAAAAGCATGATATGTATGTCAGTTACTGTGGTGTAGGGGAGAGAACACAGGATTGAGCATCAGAGATCGGGGTCCTATTGTTGACTTAGGACCTGGGAGAAGTTGCTTATCTGTTCAGGGCTCAGATTTCCCACAGGTCAAATGAGTGGTAACGAGATGGTCTCATGGTTTGTTCCAGCCCTGTAGTTAGTTCTGGGATTTTACCGTCTTGTCCAATGGCAGCCCCATCCAGAGACACATCTCACATTTCAGAGATCTTTTAGGAAATTTGGGGCCTGAACAGATGCTGCTCGTTGGCCTTATACCTGGCCTTGCAGAGCAATACAGCCACCTGAGGGAGGGGTCTTCTGGAGAGGATGTCAGCTAGGAACAGGACTGAGTTTAGCTGAATAGACACATACATGTCAGGTTCTCCGTTCCTCTGCACCCCCAGCTGCTTCCTTTGACTGTCATTGCCTCTGAAGTTCCCTCCTTCTTTCTCACCCCTATTTCCCACTCTGCTACTGCTGCAGTGTAGATTTGGGGAAGGTGAGCTGTACCTTTCCAATCCCTATTCCTCTCCTTGTACCTCGAGGACCCAGACCAAACCAGGAGGCAATGGAACTAAAAGGTTAGTTGTGGAGATCGAAGCAAATTTTTTTTTTTTTTTTTTTTTTGCCGTACGCGGGCCTCTCACTGTTGTGGCCTCTCCCGTTGTGGAGCACAGGCTCTGGACGCACAGGCTCAGCAGCCGTGGCTCACGGGCCCAGCCGCTCCACGACATGTGGGATCTTCCCAGACCGGGGCATGAACCCGTGTCCCCTGCATCGGCAGGCGGACTCTCAACCACTGCGCCACCAGGGAAGCCCAAAGCAAATTTAATTTAAAAACATATCCAGTCCATTTTGGGAGCAAATGCATTGTTAAGTAATGAGCTTATCATCTATGGAATTGGTCAAGGAAACGCCAATTGACTCTTCTTTCACCTCCTTGTGCTTCCATTTCCTCCTCTGAATAGTGAGGTGGTGGGACCAGATGATCTCTAGGGGCCTTCTCCACCCTGACATTCTATGATCCATCACCTGTCAAGGATGTTACAATCATAAAACCTTAAGCATGGAAGAGACTACTTTAATGATGAAAGCCACCATATGTATGAATATTATATACTTGTTACTGAGAGGAGTCTCAATTGGCAGGAGTTAGAATGGACAAAATCAACTATTTTCAAAAATTTTTAATTAAAGGTATTTTTGTTCCCACAAAACTTTATAGAAATTGAAAAGAAATGAAATTTAGTTCTAGTTCACCTGATTTGGTCAAAGAGGTGGTGAGGACCAGAGCCCTGTCCTCCCCAGTACCTTGGGCTGCCGCTAGGAATCCTTATGGCTCTGTGTATCAGGTTGAAATCGTTTGGCTACATGATCCTTAAGATTTCTCCGGCTCTTAGTTTCTGTGATAATTTAGATGGGATTTCCTGCCTCGCATCTGCTAGCCCGGAGATGGAAACAACCTAAGTGTCCATCATCGAATGAATGGATAAAGAAGATGTGGCACATATATACAATGGAATATTACTCAGCCATAAAAAGAAATGAAATTGAGCTATTTGTAATGAGGTGGATCGACCTAGAGTCTGTCATACAGAGTGAAGTAAGTCAGAAAGAGAGAGACAAATACCGTATGCTAACACATATATATGGAATTTAAGAAAAAAAATGTCATGAAGAACCTAGGGGTAAGACAGGAATAAAGACACAGACCTACTAGAGAATGGACTTGAGGATATGGGGAGGGGGAAGGGTAAGCTGTGACAAAGCGAGAGAGAGGCATGGACATATATACACTACCAAATGTAAGGTAGATAGCTAGTGGGAAGCAGCCACATAGCACAGGGAGATCAGCTCCGTGCTTTGTGACTGCCTGGAGGGGTGGGGTAGGGAGGGTGGGAGGGAGGGAGACGTAAGAGGGAAGAGGTATGGGAGCATATGTATATATATAACTGATTCATTTTGTTGTAAAGCAGAAACTAACACACCATTGTAAAGCAATTTTACTTCAATAAAGATGTTAAAAAAAAAAAAAAAAGACAGCACCTACAATGTGAAGGTGATCTTAGGACTAAAAGGGTAGAAACCAGGCAAGGGACTTCTTCCTATTGGGTCGGTAGAGGATGGGCTGACTCTAGGATCCCAGAGAATAACATCTTGCAAATCAGATTATCTAGATTTATGGCATGCTGTGTTTATGTCTGTGAATAGTATCCTAGCCTCTAGAAAAGCCTTGTTTGAATGTTCCAGGAATAGGGCTGTGATGAATTTAGGAAAGACTCTTTAGGCCATATTAGGTTCAGAGCACTAAGTGTTACTTGCCTGAGGCTAGGTTGGTGATTGCTGTCATAAGGGAGTATGGCAAGGGATTAAGGTAAATCTCTGGGAGCCAGGGCCACATGGTCCAGCCCCCCTTTTAGTGCCAATCTTAAAAATACATTTCCCAGCCTCCCTTGCAATTAATTATGATACTACTGAGTTCTAGCCAATACTACTAGTAAAAGTTGTGGACACCATTTACAGGCTGATTTAGAAAAACCTCCCTCCTTTTCTTTTTTAATCCTCTACCTAAAAGAAATGAAGATAAATCTCAGACTGACCATGGGAAACACATGTCAAAGTTGATAGCACTCCATCAGCTTGGTGCCTGAAAAACCTCATGGAACAGTCTTTCCTCATCCCAGGCCTAGCTCGAACCCGTGTACCCCTGCATTGGCAGACGGATTCTTAACCACTGTGCCACCAGGTAAGTCCCTAATGGTAACCTGTTAACTGGCACATCCAGTGGGCTCTTTCGGTCCTTATTATACGGGGCTCCTTGATACATTTGATTGTCTGGGGAACTCCCAACTCCCCTCACTTTCTGGATACCACAGTCTCCCAGGTCTCCCTCTGTGTCTCTGATTGTTCCTTCTGGGTCTCCTCAGTGGGCTTTATTCTCTGCCTTCCTCTGCAAATCCTGGGGTTCCTCAATGTTCCATATTTAGCTCATTTTCTCCTCCAAGGTAATATTTACTCATTATCCTTCTTTTAAATCTCACCTCTTGGCTGACAGTTTCCAAATACTTCTCTCCAACCCTCCAGCTTTAGGTTATTCAACACTTTCCCACAAATGTCTCATAGGCGTTTCAACCTCAACGTGAGCGCAACACTAGCTATCATATCTCCCAGCCTTGCCCCATTTTTTAAATTTATGGTTTCACACAGAAACCCTACCTCCTTCTCTAGATCGTTTCACTTCCTATAAATCACTAGGTCCTGACTTTCCCTCCAAAATATTATCTCAACATCCCTCACTCCCCCTCTCTTTATGCTAATTCCAGCTCAGGTCATTTCTCTCCTGAACTATTGCAATAGCCTCGCTATGGTTTGACTTGTGTCCCCTAAAATTCATATCTTGAAGTCCTAACCCCAAATATCTCAGAATGTGACCTTATTTTGCCGTGTGGTCATTGCCAAGGTAATAAGCTAAGATGAGGTCATGCTGGAGTGGGGTGGGCCTCTAATCGAAGATGACTGGTGTCCTTTTAAAAAGGAGAAATTTGGATATACACACAAGCACAGGGAGAATGCCATGTGAAGATTAAAGTTAATCTGTCACAGCCAAGGAACTCCCAGAAGCCAGCAGAGGGCGCTGGAACAGAACCTTCCCGAGGGCCTTCAGAGGGAGCACAGCCTTGCCAGCACCTTGATCTGGAACTTTTAGCCTCCAGAACTGTGAGACAATACATTTCTGCTGTTGAAGCCTCCCAGTCTGTGGTTCCAGCAAATGGATACAGGCTTCCTTTCCTATCTTGCTTGCCTGTAGTTTCACCTCCAATGCCTCACTGGAGAGTGAGGGATCTGAGCTATACTCTGGCCCTGCTGGTTCCCAGATTAAAAACCATTCAATGTCCTCCCCCGCTCCCATTGTTTGCAAATTATATTACAGTTTCCTTAGCAGGGTTTACCAGACTCACCTAACTCCACCCACACTTTCTTCTCCAGCAGCGGTGACTGACTGGGCTGCTCCTAACATGTGATACCATTTCAAGCTGTTGACCTTGGCGCATTTTCCCAACTATAGTGTTCACTCCCACACCTATCTGTTTTTCTCATCTTTTAAAATTCAGTGCAGACATTCCCAGGAAACCTCCCCTGATATTCCCCCACTCCCATTCTGTACCACCAGCACCAGCTTCCTGATGGGGTAGGTGACCTCTCTCTGATTCTTGGAACCCTCTGCCTCTCAGACTCATAGTAGTTTCTGCATTTGATTAAAATGATCTCTGCATCTTATTTGCCCCACTAAATTGTGAATTCCTAGGCTCTCTGGAATAGTGTGTGTGTGTGTGCGCGCATGCGTGTGTGCACACAAGCACATGTATTTCAAATAAGATCATTTCTCCAAGAAGTTGGTAGGGGGAGGTAGGTGTCTATGGCGTGTGTGTTATGCATAGGTTTGTGTTACTCTCCCAAACCAGGAGGCTTATTATCTCCAAAGTTTCTTTCATCTCCCTTGTTATTTTACACTCAGAGAAGCCAGGGTGGCAGCTGGGGAGACACAAAACCAAGATTTCCCCACCCCTCCAAGGCCCACCATAGTCCCTCGGAAAGAATGCCGGACTGGCCCACGCCAACAAGACATCCCATCAGAAACAGCTCATTGCCCTCCATCTAATGTACTGAATGCCGTGGGAGCTGCAAAGTCATGCAGGCTTTGGGGGATGGGGGGCAGGGGCCGGGCAGGAGGCACACAGAATGAAGAAATACATTCAACACGAATGCCTGAATTCACTGAGACGCTTCCCACGGTGGCTGAGCATTCTCCCCTCCTCCCACCCCAAAGGCATTCTGGCCCTCAGCTCTCCCCTCCCTCTCCTTTGAAAGCCCCGGGTCCCTTCTCCAGACCCTGTCTTACCCTCTGGTCTCCTACCTGTCTGGATCAGAAGCAGGTAGAGAAAAGGAGTGAGGCGCAGGGCATTGAAGGCTCTGGACAGGGCTTCCCTTTCTCTCTTCATTTTGGGTGGCGTTCTCCAGCTCTGGTGCACACAATTAGCATGATTTCTCCACTCTGGGCACGTCCCTTTGTACCACTCGGAGTTTCTCTGCCCGAACACAACCCTGCCAAGTTCTCTCTGAATACACAGAGCTCTGTGTGTTGCTGGACTTGTTCTTTCCTCTCTTTCAGACCTGGCATTTTCTAGTTTCAAAGCCCTACATCCCGGGTTCGGAGGAGAGTATCTGCTTGGGAGATAATCTCCAGCACAGGGTTCAGTCTGATGGGTCCCAGCAGCCTAGCAGTTCTTTGCCGGCCTGTGCTGAGCCCCACTGCCAGGGGGAGATGAGGATTTGGGCTCAATGAATGGACTGGGCTGGGACACACACTAAATTGGACCTTGTGTGTCCCAACCTGTCCTGTCTCCACCTCACGCTCCCTGTTCCTGCGAAGGAGGGTGTGCGCCAGGGACACACCTCAATAAGCTCTGAAAATGGAGGGAGAGGAGCTTTTCAAAAGCTGGGGGATGAGAGATTCCAGAAACTGCTGAAGAAATGGGAAACTCCTGTTCCACCCCAAAGAAAGAAGATTGGAATATGGCATGAATTCTATTATTTTCATACCTGTCCTGGTGCTGCTTGGGCTTCTCTCTCTATCATAGAATCACGTAGATGCTGGGGACCTTTCTCCAGAAGCTACTCTGCTCATTCCCCAGCCTCCAGCCCATTTCCTAGAACATGTCAGAACAAAGATGAGGGTAATAGCCCAAGAGCCTGGGGTTCTGTCACCAGCTACAGCCCAGCCGTTTCCTCAAGTCTTGAGGCGTGATGAAGAGAGACACCCCAGCTCTACCCTGACCCTTCATTACCACGTCCACATCCTCTCCTGAGGGGCGTCAGTGGAATGTATGCTTGCTAACAGTGTGATCTGGGGATGGGTGTGCAACGTTGTTAATTCTCCAATTTCACATCTGTAAAAGGGGGAGAAACAGTAGCTTCCTTGTAGAAATTGAGAGGATTGACGAAGATTTAGTACGGTAGGGTGCCTAGAAAATTCTTTGTTGGAGAGGTGATATATATATATTTTTTTTTTGCGATATGCGGGCCTCTCACTGTTGTGGCCTCTCCCGTTGTGGAGCAAAAGGCTCCGGACACGCAGGCTCAGCGGCCATGGCTCACGGGCCCAGCCGCTCCGCGGCACGTGGGATCTTCCCGGACTGGGGCATGAACCCGTGTCCCCTGCATCGGCAGGCGGACTCTCAACCACTGTGCCACCAGGGAAGCCCCAGAGGTGATATTTTAAACTTTAAGAGAAAACTGCCTCTTCTTCTTTTCCATTACTTTAGGGATCTTTATATGTTGGTGAGACCAAAGTTTACAACTTCCCTTCTTGATTGTCTCTAACGCTGACCTTAGGTTTGTAAATTCAGTAGCTATCTCTCAAAGTATTCTTTTTACATACTGGAGACAGCTTGTGTAAGCCAGGTTTCTAGAACTGAAGATTGAGTGCATGGTCCATCTGAGCCAAAGGATGGGGAGGAGAGGTGGGAAGCACTGCTTTTGAACTTCACAGAGGAACTCCAAAAATATTCTGAAATACACAAGTCAGATTTTTTTCCTTTTGCATCTTTATGGTTGTGACTTTTTCCTACCCAGCTCAAGGCGCTTGTCTGCCTCTGGTAGGGTTAATGGTGTTTCAGCATGAAAAAGAGAAAGGCAATATTCAGCTTCTGACATCGAAAATAGTATTTTAGAGTCAGTGGCAAGACGAAAGGCTTGAAAGCCAGTGTTTGTAAGGTACAGAAGGATATTTGAATTTCTTTTATCTGCTCCTTTGATGTATCACAGAGCAGGCTGTGGACCAGATCATAGCGTTCTTCTATAGTTGTAGACAAATGGCCTCTTTTGCCTGTGATGGTTAGGTCCAGAGGCTTATTGTCTGAGGTAAAAGGATATGATGTTCAGGAAATAGAAAGCCTGAACTCTGCCTTTTTCATCCTGAAGGACTGGAAAGAGAGCTGTGATAGAGGGAGACCTGGGCAGGATCTAAGTTCTCCACATCCCCTCCAGGGATGAACCTTAGGCTCCTTACACCCACGCAGAATACGAAAGTGCCCCAAAGTGGCCACATGTTCCCTTGAGGGGACCCAGAGGTACTGGAGGGTAAAGCACCAATAGAGGGCAGAACAGGGAGCAAAGGGGCCGCACTGTGCAGGTGATAGCTGGGCCACCAACCGCCCCTCAGACGAGAGAGCAACCTAGACTCGTGCACAGACCAGTGGGAGCCCTGAGAAGGCCACACGGGTCCCGGGACACCATCTCCCGCCTTGCCACAAGGACCCCTAAGCCACACCACCTATGCTCACACTAACCCTTCTCAGAGAAGAGCTGGGTTTGGGGAAGAAACTGGAAAGACTGATCCAATCAGAGACTGAGCTACCTCAAGAGAATGTTCAGGTGGTTGGGTTAGACTGAGTTTACCAGGATGGACTGACTTTTGGTTTTCCTCTGCTGCCCTGGGCGGGGGGTGGGTGGGTGGGAGGCTCACACGGGAGAACCCGGCAGCTGCAAAGGCGCAAAGGCACCACTGTGCCTTTGCACAACTGAGTGTACGAGGAGCAATTCTGCAATCCTGCTTCAGGTGTTTTAAGGTGAGTAGCCCTACAGAAGCGTATATCATTTGCTTCTGTGCTCTCCTCATCTCAAGAACAGAGAGTTCTTAGATTGAAGTACTGTGTCTTACTGGCCTCTGTAGCCCTACTGTGTAACACAGGGCGGGGCACATAGTAGGTGCTCAGCAGATAGCTGCTGACTATTGCATGGGCGAAAACTTGTGGTGGGTCGGGGGACCTCTCTAGCAGCTGGTGGAGTGGAGGGCGACTGTGAGGGGGACTGGGCGAGAGGAATGACAGCGGGGAGGGCACCAAACAGCACCTGCAGATGACAGAGCCATGCGTGAGCACACATGCGGCACCCCTCTTGGAATTCCCAGAAGTAACTGGGATTCACCTTGAGGCGGGCCACCGATCCAATAGGCAATGACAGAAACATAAGGTAACAGTCCAGCCAACTTAGTCTCACACACAGCACGTACCGGTGATCTCACCTGTCTGAGCTGACCTTGTTTTATCCTTCCATGCATTCCTTGGGTTTTTCCCTGTGGGTGTGTCTGTTCCAGCTAATTGTTGATGATTCAGACTGGGGTTTTTGTTTTTTTGTCTTTCGTTCTTTTCTTTTGGTACGGATATCCTGATTATATATATATATATATTACTTTTCTTTAGCTCTGAAGAGGGTTGTTGCCCTTGGGATCAGAAAACATGGTTACTGTGGCCATCTCCTCATTAGCCTGGGAGACTCTCCAGGGCAGGGGCTGTAATTCCTCATTCTTATGTGCCTCCTCCCAGGGAGGAGCTCTGAGCTCTGCATAACACAGCTATTAAACAATGTGTAGACACACGGCTTGACTGTCGGCATCCAAGGCCTGTGCCCTTACCTCCTTGAGCACTTCAGCAGATGCATTTCCGCGGGCATCGTCCTCTCCTGAGCAGCTCGGCCCGGCCCTCTTGGCCCTCCGGCTGCACACAGGTGCTTCAGGCCACTCTCATTTGGCACCCGCTCTGGGGCTCCGGGATTCCGACCCTCCCCTCCCCCGCATGCATGGCAGCCCTGGCCTGCTGTACTCAGGACGCTATGCTGAGCACCCAGGCAGTGGCCCTGCAGCTCAGAATGGAAACCTCCCCCAACACACACACACACACACACACACACACACACACACACACACACACGAATGACGTATAGATAAGTAGGTTTTAATAACCCTACCATTAGATTTAAGAATGTCCCTGCCCACGTGGCCTCTCCTCTTGTCTCCAGGCTGCATGAAGAATGCTCTGGCACCGATACTACTGGAGAGGTTTGGTCCTTGCTAATACCATAACATCAGTGGGGATTTTTATATTTAGCATCCTCCCCCTCCTTCCCTTCATTCACTTCCTGTTATCGAGTCAAATCTGTCTCCTCCACTAAATCGTAATTAATCTTTGGTAGCAGAATGAAAAATAATCTAACAAATGGCACCCAAATTCCTCTTGTAGAGTAAATTGTTTTTAGCAAGAAAAATATCTAGATACGCCACATGGAGTGGAAGGTAAGGTCTGAAGCAAAAGGCGTCAAGACACAAAAAGATAAACCCCTGTGCAATAGAAATAAACAGGAATTGGGGATGGAGAAAGAGCAGAGAGGAGAGACGTGAGGGGTCGGGGCGAGGAAACAACTGAAGAACAACTTGCATTGTTACACTATAAAACCCTTTCTCCTCTGTCTTCTTCAAAACTCTAAGAAAATTTTACTGTACACAAATTGCAGTATGTGTGTGTGTGCTTCTAGCTGATAGGATATGGCAAAGGTGACAGGGTAGCCACTCCCTTGGTTAGATTATGTTATATAAGACTTAGCAGACCACAGAGAGAGAGAGAGAGAGAGAGAGAGAGAGATGGTCCTGCTGACTCTGAAGAAGTCAACTGCCCTGTTGTGAAACAGCCTCGTGGCAAGGAAATGCTGGTGGCTCTAGGAGCCGAGAGCTACCCTCAGATAATAGCTGGCAAGAAAATAGGAACCTCAGTACTACAGGCACAAGGAACTGAATTCTTCCAATGACTACATGAGCTTGGAAGAGGACCTTGAGCTTCAGAAAGGAATGCAAACCAGCTGACACCTTAACTGAAGTCTGATGACACCTTGAGCAGAAAATCCAGCTAAGCTGTACCCAACCCACAGAAACTGTAAAAAAAAATAAATGTATGTTGTTTTAAGCTGCTAAATTTGTGGCAATTAGTTATGCAGCATAGAAAACTAATACGGGTGTGTGTGTGTGTGTGTGTGTGTGGGTGTGTTTACACACTGAGACAAAGGACGTTGTTCCAGGTCTGCATCAACAAGGTAGGCAAGAGTACAGCACATATAGAACAGTGAAATGATCTCTAAAGGGACTAATTCAGGTGAAGCAGGAGTTTGGAGTCAGAGATAGTGCTGAGAACTTAGGCCTTCAGAAATTTGGAGAAATACTGGTATCTTAGTCCGGGTTGCCCCAGAGGCAGACTCCAAGGCAAGAAGCTAAATAGTTTATTTGAAAGGTGATCCCAGCAAAACCAGGTAGGATATTGGGGGAATGAGAGATGGAAGGGAAGGAAGCCAATGAAGGTTGCACATCAAGCAATTTACTACCGTGGACAGCTAGAGCTTAATCCTGTGGGAAATAATGAAGAATAAGCCTCAGAATTATCCCACCCAAGGGGCAAGGGAGCTGGGATATTTATCCACCAACTGCCATCAGATATGGGTTGAAGGCTGCTTCTCCGGGGTAAGGAGAAGTTAATTCCCCAGATTTCTGGGTGACCTTGCAGGAAGGTAACCTGTCCAAACCTTCTCCCCTTCTCTAACTGCTCTCAAAGTGTGTGTGTGTGTGTGTGTGTGTGTGTGTGTGTAAGCTACTCCTACTGTCAGGCACTTTGTATCTATTTGTTCGTTTAATTCTCCCAGTACCTCCTTTTCAGTAGGTATTATCACCTCGTTTTACAAACAAGAGAGACTAAAACTTCAAGAAGTTAGCAATTTGCTGAGGTCATATAGTTACTAAGTGGCAGAACCTGGATTAGAAACCCAGGTTAGTTGCTAACAAAGCTGAGGCTCCCGACCACCTCTCTGGGTCATCAGTCGGAAGTCCAAATCCTGGTCTAACCCTTTACCCCCAGCACCCACCCTCTGACTAAGCCCCAGGATGTAAGGTGGACCTCTCTGCCCACTCCTGGTGCCCTCTCTTGTTGCTGAAGTTATTTTCGATTCTTTGTTCCATAAACCTATATGTGAACGGTGCCAGAGCTGTCCCTACCTTCGGTTCAATTTGCCAGAAAGGAGGGAGAGGGAGGACGGAGATTTGTGGAGCTGCTGTGCGTTGCCTGGGAACGAGGAATTTGTGTGAGACTTTGAGTTGAGACAAGGCAGGGCCCTGCTGCTCCAGCAACCAGCGAACCAGGGACAGATTAGCCAGCTCTCTCTGGAACAAAACAAGCTTTCTGTGGGCCTGGAGAGTGAGGAATGGCCCTCCCCAAGGACATTTCTTCTTTTCTTTTTCTTTTTCAAGTTCCCCACCTCTGGCTCGCTTCTGAGAAACATCAAATATGAACAGAGATGGGAGTCAAAAGGCTCCCCGTGCCCTCCCTGGGGCCTTCATCCTGAACGTTGGTTTTGCTGTGAGTTCAGTGAATGTGAGGGGACGCCTGGAAGAAAAGCGTTCTACCGATAGGGTGTCTCAAAAAGGCGTGGGGTTTACTAGCACAAACAATGTGATCCTGCAACAGCATGGGGTCCAGATTTCCATAAGCCAGGGAGGAGGTGCTCCCAGTTCCAAAGTGGAAAACTTGAAAACATCAAAGTGTTTTATGCTGAGAGTCAATATTTGATTTCTGAACAGAATTCCCACCCCCTCAGAAACTGAGAGGAACTCAGGCTTGTGTCCACGGTCGATGAACATGCCCTATTCAGCAACTCTCCAGAGGAACAAAGAGGAGACATGAATTGG
Source organism: Monodon monoceros (assembly GCF_005190385.1). Lineage (NCBI taxonomy): Eukaryota > Metazoa > Chordata > Mammalia > Artiodactyla > Monodontidae > Monodon > Monodon monoceros. The sequence goes on along the minus strand of NW_021703784.1, from coordinate 8,579,258 downwards.
TATTAAAGCGTGGAGAGATACAGCTTTCGTTGACCTATTTGAGATGTGGCGAGGACATTCTAGAAAACATCTCTGGATTTCTGTTCATGTAAAGCTTCAGTGATCAAAGAAAAACAGGTTGAAAAATCATGGGGAAGCCACAAATTACCCCCAACTCATGAATGGCTTCATTTTTTCTTTTCTCCTAGATCCTCAGATGGTGTCCTCCCACCAACCTTGTCAGGAACGGGTTTGGTCCCATCCTCCCTCTCCTGCCCTCCTCCCAAAGAGGGAGGCACAGAAATGGAAATCAGCTGGCCAGCATCTAATAACTGCCTACTGTGTGAAGAGCACTGTGTTCCAGACTTTAGTAAGAGGAGTGGGATGTGGGGAAGGGTGTCACATTCAAAAGTAACAGAAGACACAATCCTTGCCTAGGTGCTTAACTCTAGTTGCGAGAGATGCATCTATATCTATAATACTGTTGATAATATATTTGCATTGCCCCTTATAAATTGTCTTTATTTATTTATTTATTTTTAATATTTTATTTATTTGGCTGTGCCGGGTCTTAGTTGTGGCGTGCAGGATCTTCAGTTGCGGCACGCAGGATCTAGTTCCCTGACCAGGGGTTGAAGCCAGGCGCCCTGCATTGGGAGCACAGAGTCTTTAACAACCGGACCACCAGGGAAGTCCCCCAATAAAGGGATTTATTATCTTATATAACCAGAGTCCTAAATAAGGGCATCTCTGTAACTTCTAAAAGTAAGTGGCTCAGCAATGTTATCAAGGATCCAGGTCCTTTCTGTCTTGTTATCTACCAGTCCCAGCTTCTTTTTTCATCGTACTTATCACCATTTGAGACAATATGACGTAGGGGTTAACACAGACTCTGAAGCCAAACTCCCTGAATTTGAAATCTGGCTACCACGTTACTAGGTGTTGAGTTAAACTACTCAATCTCTCAGTTTCCGTATCTGTAAAATGGGGATGATTATTATAGTATTACCTACCTCAGAGGGTTGACTTGAGGATTGAATGAGTTGCTGTGAGGATTAAATATGTAAAATGCTTAAGCAACCTAAATGCCCATAGACAGACAGCGGATAAAGAAGGTGTGGCACACACATACAATGGAACACCACTCAGCCGCAAAAAGGAACAAAATTGGGCCACCTGTAGAGACCCGGATGGACCCAGAGACTGCCACAGAGTGAAGCAAGTCAGAAAAACAAACATTGTATGTCAACGCATATATGTGGAATCTAGAAAAATGGCACAGATGAAATACAGGCTTGCAAGGCAGAAATAGAGACACAGATGCAAGGCTTGCAAGGCAGAAGTAGAGACACAGATGTAGAGAACAAACGCATGGACGCCAAGGGGGGAAAGTGGCGGGGAGGGGCGTTGAATTGGGAGATTGGGACCAACACATACACACCAATATGCATAAAATAGACAAGTAACAAGAACCTGCTGTATAAAAAACCAAAAAAACCCCCAAAAAACTATAGGCTTAGCAGGGCCTTCTAAAAATAAATAAATATGTAAAATGTTTGAAACACCTACCCTAGTTCTAGTTCATTCCTCAGGCTCAGCTGTATCCTGGAGACATTCCTGTATCCTTTTAATAAATTCTCCTTTCTCGTTTAAAACCTTCATTTCTGGGGTTCTCCACGGGGCTCCCTGCCATCAACAAATTGTCTTTTAGAATATGGTCTTATTTAATCGTCTAACAACTTTATGTGGTAAGAATTTTTTCCCGAGGGACATGAAGCTCAGAGAGGTTAAGTAACCTGCTCAAAGTCACACAGTTTATATGTCAGCATAGTGCAGATTCAGCTTGTGCTTCTTGGACTAGTGTTCACATACTACACTCCTGAAAGAGGTTGTCTCCACTCAGGCCCAGAAGTAAAAAGTGGGTGGAAAAAAGCAAGGCTCTGAGACAAGATATGAGACGAGGAAGGATAAAGGCGAGCAACAGGGGCTTAAAAAAAAACAAACTAAAAACTTAGTCAACGAGAGAATGATTGGGTCCCCAGTGGTGAGTCTGGGGACACTAAGAAGATGAATTTATGATACATGGGATTCAACATAGGGAGAGACAAGGTTGTTTTTTTTTTTAAATTTTATGTATTTTTGGGCTGCGTTGGGCCTTCGTTGTTGCACTTGGGCTTTCTCTAGTTGTGGTGAGCGGGGGCTACTCTTCGTTTTGGTGCAGGGACTTCTCATTGCAGTGGCTTCCCTTGCTGCGGAGCACCGGCTCTAGTTGCGCAGGCTTCAGTAGTTGTGGCACGTGGGCTCAGTAGTTGTGGCGCACGGGTTTAGCTGCTCCAGCATGTGGGAGCTTCCTGGACCAGGGATCAAATCCGTGTCCCCTGCATTGGCAGGCAGATTCTTAACCACTGCACCACCAGGGAAGTCCTGAGACAAGGTTTCTTAAAAGAAGGGCCCAACTAAGTTAGTAGGAAGGTGGCCTTGAAGACAGGCCAAAATGTTCACCCCTTGTTATAGTACTTTTAGGGTCCAGGTCTGTCTCGTTTCCAGATCCTTACCAGAGTTGGCCCTCCAGGATTCTGCATCTGGTTTGCTGCCCGTCAAGCTAAAGAATGTGATTCATCAAGATTTTTTGGTTGTAAGTGACAGAAGTTCAACTTCAACTGTTTGAAGCCCAAAAGGAGGAATTTCTTGCACCATGTAACAAAATTTCGGAGGGAACCAGAATAATTGGGAATGAGATACTTAAAAGCCATGGCAGTTATCTCTCATCTCTCTTGCTTGTGTCTTGGTGTCAGCTTCATTCTCATAAACCTTCTTACGCTTTTTGAGGGGGGCCGTCGTTGCCAGTCACTCTAAGGTATCAGTGCTGCCCAATATAACTTCTGCATCTGTGCTGGTAAGCACAGTAGCTGTTAGCCACACGTGGCTATTGAGAACTCCAAATGTGGCTAGTAGGACTGAGGAACTGAATTATAAATTTTATCTAATTTTAATTAATTTGAAATTAAACAGCTTCATGTAGCTAGTGGTTAACACATTGGACTGTGCGGCTTGTTATCCAGGGAGGAGGAGAATTTTGACGAAGCTAGTTAAAAAAAACTTGGTGGAGGACTGTGGCTGGTGCGGAATAGGTCACAGACACAGCTCTGTATCAGTCACAATAGCCAGGAGGATAGAATACCATCCCAGGCTGGGCCATGTGCCCAACCACGTGCAGACAAATCAGTCTGCTAGGGGCGGAAGAGATGACTTCTGTGTTGCTTCTTAAAAAAAAAAAATTAGCAAGAATTTATTGAAAACCTGTTATATATTACACATTTCACATATATTACCTTCATTTTCACAAAGAAGTCCTGAAAGGTCAATTGTTCCACCCATATGGTAGATGAAGAAACAAAGATGCAGACTATGTGACTTGACCATAAACAGTAAATTGCAGAGTCAGAATATAAATCCAGGTTTGTTTCCAAAGTCTCTGTTCTTTGCACTATAATATGCTTTCTCTAGATGTGGGATATAGAAAATGAGACTATTAATAGTGGATAATTATAACAATCATAGAAGAACACACAAAATGAATGACTTGGTTTTCTCCAAACAGTTATCTTAAGTGTCTGCTACTTATTCTATAAAACATTTTTGAAATTCCTCTTTTGAAATTGCTTTTAGATCCTACAACATATTTTTTAAAGTATCTTTAGTGATTGCAATTTTTATATTTTAGAAGTACATTTTCTAAAACAGTAAAAATATGGTGAATAATATTGGTAACAATTTATTAATAGATAAAATCATTTTGGTCCTAACTAACTTGTGTTAAGGCAAAGTCTCTTATCTTCGTGAAGCTTCTTTGGCTTCAAAGAACAGATACCCCAGGGAAGGTACCACCAGAGAAGAGGCACATCACAAGGATCTCGAATTGGAGAGCTCAAACGCTGAAGCAGCTCCTGGAACCAGTTTTTGTGGGTAGCTCAGAATCTTCTGCTTTTCCGCTTCATCCTCCTACATTTACCAATTGCCTCCCTCTACTTTGCTCATCTCAGGGCTCTCTATGTTACAAACAATATAAAACCTAATGCAAGTTGGCATTCACGATAAACAACTTTCTTGGCTCACATATTTTGAAAGTCTAGAGGTGGGGTAACCTTGAGGCTTAGCTTAATCCAGAGGCTCAAAAGTGTCAACAGGGAATAGCAAGGACTTTAAACTGTAGTTTGATGGAAAAAGAATAATGATAAGGACTGTCTATGTGTTTTTACACTGGGAATTACGTGGCCTCAGAGCTGTTAGTGCCTTGGTCCCTGAGGCCTAACAACAGTCAGAGGGGGTTGTAGGTGGGTTCTCCAGGAAGCAGACTCTAAGACTCAAGTTCAGGATGTTTATCAGGGAGTGCGCTGGAGACTGGCACCTGTGGAAGGGAGGAGGAGGAAGCAGGAAGAGGCACAGGAAGAGGCTGAGCTGTGATGTAGGTTGGACCACCTCAGCCAAGCCCACGGGGAGCTCTGAAGCTGAAATGATGGCTCATTGGCGTTGTTCCAAGTCAGGCAGAAACCGCCAGGCCTTTACATCCCCAGACCCACCGGTCTCAGGATGCGGCTGCTCTCTGAAGCTGAGGCTGTCCCTGAAGGAGTCGACAGCTCACGGGACTACAACATTCTCAGAAGCTGGGCCAACAAGTCCTTCCTTGAAGGGGGATCTGGGAAGCGCATCTCTGTGTCCATCCAAGATGAGTATTTGGTAATGAGGAGGACAATGAAATTCTTGTTAATTTTTTTTTTTATCACCCACCAACAGAAAGGGGAAAGACTTCTGCATCCATGACAAATTAGAGAATTTTTTGCAAAGATCAGTACAGCAGGCGCTACTGAGACAACCGGAACGATCTGCTATTAGTGCCACATACAATGAAATGCGGCTGCAGAAACTTACTGCGCACAGGCAAGCAGAAGAACCCTCATCAATTATTCCAGTTAGAAGGGTTATTCTGTGAGGTGGGTAAGGAGGAGGAGGAACAAAGAGAACTTTCAGGAAACATCCCAGAACATTGGCTGTTAGCCCTGGGGAATCCTGCTTACATTTGGGAAAGAGAGTGGAAGAGGGTACGACTCAGCTGCCTGAGGATCCCGATATCCAGATCCCATGAGAGTGGGAATAGGCAGCTTTCCCACTTCCAGAGAGGTTCTCCTTAGGATGGGCCCTTAGGACGAACAGGTTACCAAGTTTTCTAATTTGTTACAGGTGGGGGGTGTCAGTCAGCCACAAATAGGACAGTGACGACCAAGCAGCACATTCTGAGTTCTGTGTGGGGTGGACCACTGCCAGAGACCCAGTGACTCAGGGCTTTGTGCAGAGATGGCCAGGGATCCCCCAGCCACACACATCAGAGATTATTAGCCCGATGAAGAGTGCTCTGGAGTAGGGCCGCAAGACTGCTGCCAGCAATACCCATTCGAGTTTCTGAAGAAGATTGACAGTTCTAAGCAAACAGTTCCCTTGCTGAGAAACAAACTCTGGCCATACAGAAGATAAGCCTTGAGAAAACGTCAGAAAATGGGTGCAGGGCCCAAGACACACGAGAGTATAGATTCATATGAAGCCACTGGCACAGCAGCCAGTGGGAGGCACAGGCCTGCGGTAGAAGGTTAGAGACAGCAAGGAGCTACCTAATAACACTTCTTCTGAGTGTGTGTGTGTGTGTGTGTGTGTGTGTGTGTATGGAGGTGTACAAATCAATCTCCCTCTGGCCCTCTCCAGTGGTATGTTCTTCTCCTCACCATTCTGTGTGGATGTGGGATGTGTTCCCTTCTTGTTACTTGATTACTCAGTGCTATTTACAAACCATTTATTTTTTATTTTATTATTTATAAAAAGGGAGCTCCTTTTTTTCTCAGCTTCACCTCTTGCTTTGAACCTGATGTGAGACTATGTCACTCGCTACTTTCCAGGCTACACTCATTACCAGCCTCCAGGTCTTTTCCTGAAATTCCCTGAAGATTGTTGCTCCTGGCTCTCGCCAACACTCTTCTGGTCATGTATCTTGGTGATTTCAACAACCTCAGGAATAATCCATCCAGTGCTCTTGCCCTCATTTCCATGACCTCTTCTCCAGTAATCTTGTTCTCCTACTCCCTCCCTTGGTCATACCATAAACTTTGACAGTACCAGTATCTGCAGTTTCAAGCATCCCACTCTTGGATCACCACCTCTTACTTTTTCAGTGCATTCCTTCTAGTATCCTGCTCTAACAAACCTTAGATCCCCACTGGAGCCTACAATCTCTTGATCCTACAAACTTTACAAGGTCCCTTACCTACTTGTTATCCTTTCCCATATTATCTATCTTAAATTCCATGGTCAGTCATTTAATCACTCCCTTGTGCTCAACTTTAACTCTCTTGCCCCTTTCTTGTCTAAGAGTAACAGTTTGGTAAAACCTCAACCCTGGTTAAAAGTAACATTTCTACCTATGGCTATGTCTGTAACCATGAAACTGAAGGAAAACACTCAACCATGCTGGCTAGTCTCACTTTAAATTCATAATCATGAACCTCACATGGGTCCTTAAGGCTGTCTGGCAATTGTACATGTTTCTAGTTCATACTTCTACTCTCCTGGACGACTATTTTATACCTTCTTCAAACCTCCAACGTCTCTTCCTCTATTTTATTAATTGATGAACTTGCTTTCTATTTGTATTAGTTATCTCTCTCTGTGTTACAAATTACCTCAGAATCTAGCATCTGAAAACAACAAATATTAACTCATACAGTTTCTGGCTGGGTCGTCTGTCTCAGGGTCTCTTATGAGATTGCAGTCAAGTTGTTGGCCAAGACTATATAGTCTCTGAAGACCTGACTGGGGCTGAAGGATCCACTTCCAAGATCATTCACCTGGCTGTTAGCAGGAGCCTTGAGTTCTTTGCCATGTGGGCCTTTTCACGTGACTTCCCATGACATAAATGGCTTCCCCCAGAGGAAGTGATCTGAGTGAGAATGAGAGTGAGAGCAAGAGTAAGAGATGGAAAGAATGAGAGTGCACGCTGGGGAGAGAGAGAGAGAGAGAGAGAGCGCACACGACAGAGAAAGAGACAGAGGACACAGTGTCTTCTATAACCTCATCTCTGAAGTGACATACCACCCCTTCTGCCATATTCTATCTGTCACACAGACCAACTCTGGTACAGTGTGAAAGGGGACTACACAGGGTGTGAATACCAGGAGGTGGGGATCATCAGAGGCCACCTTGTAGGCTGGCGACAATTCTGTTTTACAGAGAAAACAGAGGAATCAGAAAAGAACTTCCCACTGCCATATTACCCAATTACCAGTATATATTCTATTTTCACTGCTAGTGTTATAATGAACTCTCTCTCTCCTGCTATCTAAGGCCAATCCTTCCAATTGTTCACTAGATCCTGTTCCCTCTTGCCCACTTAAGGACATAGATACAAAAATTCTCCTCTCTCTCTCCTGCGTCGTCAGTTTTCTTTTGTTTACTGGACAATTCCCATCAACAAAACATGCGCTGCAATATTAAAGAATCCTCCTATGATCCTATCTCTCCTTTCAGCTACGCATTTCTCTGTGTCCCTTTACAATAAAACTCATTGAAAGAATTGTCTAAAATGACTGTCTCCAGTTCTTCCTCACCCTCTCTTTTAAGTCTACCCCATCAGGCTTTTGCTCTCAAACTACTCTAAAAATACCGCTTTTATAAAAGTCATCTATGACCTCCATATTGTTAGATCCAATGGTAAATTCTCAGTCCTCATCCTATTTGACCTAACAGCAGAGTTTAACATAGGTGTTTGGTTCTCTTAAACAAAACACATTCTTCACTTGGCTTTCAAGGTATCACACCCTCCTGGTTTTCTTCCTTAGCTTACTGGCTGATCCTTCCCAATCTCTTTGCATTTCCCTTTTCTTTCCAGCCTCTTTAATGTTGGAAAACCCCAGGGTCAGTTTCTCAGCCAGGCAGGCACCCACCCTGGAGTGATTGTACTTGCTGTTCCTTTTGCCTGGAACACTCTTTTGGAAAACTCTCCGGTGAAAATTAAAGTAGCTTGTTCCATTACCTCATGGAATTTTGCATTGGAGTCTTTGCTCAAAAGTACCTCAGTGAAGTGTTCTCTGGTCATCCTATCTAACATTGCATCTCCCCTACCCCCCAACAGACTTTTTTTTTTTTTTTTGGTACGCGGGCCTCTCACCACCGCGGCCCCTCCCGTTGCGGCGCACAGACTCCCGACACGCAGGCTCAGCGGCCACAGCCCACGGGCCCGGCCGCTCCGAGGCACGTGGGATCCTCCCGGACCAGGGCACGAACCCGTGTCCCCCGCATCGGCAGGCGGACCCCCAACCACTGCGCCAGCAGGGAAGCCCCCAACACACTTTTAATCCTCTTCCTCGTCTTTTACTCTACAATGGTCATCAGCATCAGCCACATTTGTTTACTTATTCATTAGTCTATTTGGTTACTTCTCATTGTCAATTCCATGAACAAGGGATATATGTCTACTTTGTTCACTGCTATATATTTCCAGTGCCTAGAACAGTGGTGGTATATAAAAATCTCTCAATTATATATTACACAAACGAATGGGTATTCCACATGGATAATAGCGAAGTGTCCGAGAATTAGAGCAAAGCTTGGAAGCAGACAGGGAGACCACTCACGAGGCTGCGATGTTTATATATAAGAACAGGAATGAAAGAGCTCCGTTAACGTGGCGAGGTGCACAAACATCAGTATGATTTACTGTTGGCTTAGTTCGTTCCTCAAGAAAGCCCTGCCAGGCCTGCCTTCTCCCATCCTTTCCCTGTGCTTCCCTCAATTGGTCCCCTGCCCTGCCCAATCAGCTCTTCGGCCCAACATACTTCTTTTCCTGAAGGATGTGGGATGGTCCCAGCGCCGGGACACTCGAGGCACGGCCAGTGTGCGACACTTCCGCCCGCCTGTTACCCAGCGCCCACGCGGAGTCAGCCGCGCCTCACCAGTTCCACACGCGTTTATAGGTCCCGCCCACACAGCGAGACAAAGCGGAAGTGACGAACCTCTGGAGCGCGAAACCCCGCCCCTCACGCCTTTCCCGTCTCCGGGAGGTGACACAAGCCCGGAAGAGGCAGATACAAGGCCACTGAGGGGCGGGGCGGGGCGGGGCAGCCCCCTCCAAAGCGGCGGTTTACCGAAGGCGGTTCCTTTGGTGTCAGTGGTAGCTTGAATCCGTGGCGAACCGCGATCGATACTAGGCCGGTGCAGTCTCAGCAGGAGTGGGACCCTGAGGCTTGAGAAACAGGCTTTTCTTTGGTCCGGGACTCCCCGGCGTTCAGCGCTTCCCCCCATAACCGGACACCGATTATTCGGACTCCTTGCCTCAGACCCAGGTTCCCACCCCGCACCCTCCCAGCCCCCTTGCCCTCCGGCTGCTACGCTCTTTCCTCCCTTTCCTGCATCGCTTTGCCGCCACTGGCACAATCTTCGTTCTCTCATTCAGATTCTTGTTTCTCCCCCTTCTTGTCCCTGTTCCTTTCCGAGAGCGATCTTTAAACATTTCCTTCCTTTATTTCTTACCCCTTCTTTAACCTTTGTTCCTTTTTCCTTCCTTCTTCTCCAGTATCCTTGTCAGGCGGCTACTGCCTCCTCCAAGGCTTCTCTCCTTTCCAGAAGCCTGTGGCATACGTGTGTTAGGGGGTTGAGCTTTTAAGGCGGTCGTTTGAAGATTTTAAGCTTTTCCTCTCTCCTAACCAGGAGTCATAGATGCCAGGAAGTATGGCCCCCATCAAGAAGCTTCGAAATACCACAGAGTTGCCCCTGGCTTTAAACCCCCTGAAGAGCAAGGACGTGTTGGCAGTGCTGGCTGAGAGGAACCAGGCTATAGTACCCGTTGGGGCATGGGTGGAGCCTGCCCCGCCAGATAGTTCAGCAGTCCCGGCATCTGTGAGTGTCAGTTTGATGCAAGTATGGTGGGGTTCTTCCTCCATCTTTCTTTTTATTAGCCTTCTCAAATCCCTGGTGCTCAGATAAGATGAACAGTCTGGGGATGCCGTTTTTATTCTGTCATAAATAGGTATGTTCTTGCATTAGGATTATAGAACAAATATGTATCTGCCGAAACTTGCTGCAGCTTTAGTCGGCATAATCAAATATTTATTACCTATATATATTTCAGTTTGCTTTGCAAACCCTTGATTGCTTTCTATGCACAAGACATAGGCACTGTCTTCCAAACACTCTACAGTGTAGTAGGGATGACGACCACAGTTAATGTAACATTGATTGCTTAAAGTTTATGGTAAATTTTGTAATGGAGATTCAGTAAGGTTCAGATGCAGTGGGAGAATAAAGGAGAAAGAGATTAATTCTGATTGGGATTCCGAGAAAGTTTAACTGTAAATTCCATGAGGACAGGGATCTTGATGTTTTGTTCATTCCTGTACTGGCATATGGCAAGTCTTCAGGATATAATTGTTGAATGAGTAAATGAGGTAATATAGTTTGTGTTAATCCTTAAAGAATGGAAGTGCTGTAAGTACAGATGAAAGGGAAGAGCATTTCAGATGAAGGGAAACTTTTGCAAATTGACATACGTGCCTGTCAGACAACTCTCTTACGTAGCTATTAACACAGGAGGACAATTTTGTAAGATTATTTTTTTCCTTTTTGGTAAGAAGATTTTTGATTGTCTTTCACCAAACTGTGCTCCTTAGCTATTTGTTCATATATTATTGTGGTTCATTTATTATTATAAATACCACATTATATTTATAGTAAGTTGTTTACATATCTACTTTTCCTGATGGAGCATGTAGATATTTATGGAATGCACAAAATGTTTGAAGATCTTCAGAATGTATAGACAAGGTGCTGAACATGAGTTGAAAAGTATGAGGTAGGTTCTCTTAGTGGTCCTTCATCTCAGAGAAGAAATGAGACATGTTTCAAGTAAATGTTAAATAGCAGTGCAATGGCATGTATTCATTCATTTTATTTATGTCTGTAAGGATGTATATACATAAGCATTCATTTATTACTATGCTATTTCCAGAAAGGATTTTGAGTCTGAGTAGTATATGATTAAGTGCTAAGACTATTATAGCACTTAACAAAGAAAGATATGGTTTTGAATTGATGTGACCCAGGAAAGTTTAATGAATAATTTGGATAATCAGAAAGAAAGAGGATGATTCTCCAATTAAGGAGAATGGAGAGAGTAGGAAGTAAGCAAGATATATTCAGGATTTAAGGGTAGGTTAGATTGATTGCAGTGGAAGGCCTAATAGGGGCATGGTGGTTGATAGGATTGTGGATAGGAGTGGTAGGGAACCACAGGAAATTTTGGAGACGGGATTGACTTCATTCATTGTTTAATATTTACAGATTAATTTCATGATCAAATAGTGTTTTGATTAGATTAATTGCTTTAACATTTTTTTAAGTTCTATTTTTTATAACTATTTATTTATTTATTTTACTTATTATTTTTGGCTGCGTTGGGTCTTCGTTGCCGCGTGTGGCTTTCTCTAGTTGTGGCGAGCAGGCTTCTCATTGCGGTGGCTTTTCTTGTTGTGGAGCACAGGCTCTAGGCACACAGGCTTCAGTAGTTGTGGCACACGGGCTCAGTAGTTGTGGCTTGTGGGCTCTAGAGTGCAGGCTCAGTAGTTGTAGTGCACGGGCTTAATTGCCCCGTGGCATGTGGGATCTTCCCCGACCAGGGCTCGAACCCGTGTCCCCTGCATTTGCAGGCGGGTTCTTAAGCACTGAGCAACCAGGGAAGTCCTGCTTTAACATTTTTAAAGGTGAAGGAGCGATTGGCTCCTGAGGGACAAATTGGGTTGTAATGGTAACAATTTAGGCATGAAGTATAGCACCAAGATTTTAGTGGTAAGTAATGTAGAGGGAAAGCCTTGAAAAGGGGATTGAAATGGAAATGAAAAGGGATAAATGTAAGAAACATCCCAGAAGAATCAGTAAGATTTGGTACAAAGGCATTTAAATTATTGACACCTGTTTTTAATTGTCCATATTATGATATCTTTATAATATCAATAGCATAAAAATATCTAAAAATGACCAAGATTTTCTGTGTTAAAAAGAATCATCACATGTTCCCATATATCAACTCAAAATATTAAAGTCTTGGAGCATGTGTAAACATGTCTCCTTTCCTTCATTTAAAAAATTCTGATCATTACCAGTCAAAGGCAATTTGATCAAGCATCTAATAGAACTCTTTATCACTTTAGCATATACAGCCTGGGGAATTCACTCTTATTAACAGACGTAGGTCTTGTCAGCTCAGAACTTCTAAAGCTTGGTTACCCTAAGATCATGTCTATGCTAAAGGGAAATGCCTAATTATTTTTGTCCTTAAGTTTCAAGGAGCCATCAGAATAACTATAAACGCCATAGTTTGAGACTGCCCCTTAATTAAATTATCATCCAAGGGTACTGCTTTCCTATCAGCATATATAGCTATCGCATTGTTTTATAATTTATCTGATTATCTACTGTTGCGTAAGAAACCACTCTAAAACTTAATGGCATAAAGCAAACAATATTGTGTGCCAGAAATTTGCGCAGGACACAGTGGGGGTGGCTTGTCTGCTCCACAGTGTCTGAGCCCTCAGTTGGGGTGACCCCAGTAGCTGATGATGTCTGGGACACCTTGACTGGATTCTGGCTGGTGGCTGGATTTCTTGGTTCTTCTTTATCTGGCATCTGCTGGGCTGTAATATCCTACATGGCTTTCTTACTCATATATCTGGCACTTGGGCTAGGCTGAGTAGAATGGCTGAGGGCTGGCTGGACATCTTCCTCTTTCCACATGGTCTCTCTGCTTGGCTAGTATGGGCTTCCCTAGGTGGAGGTTGCTTTATGACCTTGCCTGGGAAGTCATGGAGCCAACACTTGTGCCTCAGTCTATTGAGTATACAGTCAGACTACATTCAGTATGGGAGATGACTACACAAGAGCATATATACTGGGAGGCTTGATTCATTGGGGGCAGAAGGGGAGATCATCTTTGGAGACTAAGGACTATGTAATCTAACTATTAGTTCCACCATATATAAATTCTCCGAATGTATTCTTTGACTGTCCTGAGAAACACTTCATTCTATATTGCCCCTTGGATAGTCTATAGGGTGCAAAAAGGCTATGAAGAATTGGTTGTACAATTGAAACAGTACAGTTGTCCCTCAGTATCTGGAGGGGATTGGTTCCAGGACCCCCCTCTTCCCCCACCTCACCCACCTGCAGACACCAAAATTCACAGATGCTCAAGCAGTTGTATAAAATAGCATAGTATTTGCATATAACCTGTGTACATCCTGCTGTATATTTTAAATCACCTCTAGATTACTTGCAATACCTAATACAATGTAGATGCTATGTAAATAGTTGCCTGTGCTTGGCATATTTAAGTTTTGCTTTTTTGGAACTTTCTGGAAAATTTTCTTTTCATCCATGGTTGGTTGAATCTGAGGATGAGGAACCTGTGGATACAGAGGGCCGACTATTTATTTTTGTTTAACCCAGTATTTCTCAAGTTTATATGATTCTGGGAACCTCTTAACGTCCCATGGAACAAGTGTTTTCAGGTTCTGGTTGTCTTACACAATAATGTTGCTAAGAAAAACATGTTTCTAAAATATGTTTCTATGGTACAATCTTATCTTTGGTTTACTCTTGAGATCCACAATTTGGAACCAGTCATGCACTTCAATAAGATGTTTGATAATCTCAAGGTGCGAGTAAAAGAGGGCAGACAGAGACAATGGGAGTAAAAGAAAGGCAGAATGGCTTAAATTTGTCTGGGTCTTGACTTAACTTGAGTCACTTGTTCAGGCTTTACTACATATATATTTACTTTGGAATTATTTTACTTAATTATTCATTGATATCTGTCTTGTACATTCTACTCCTATGGTACATACTCTTGTAGAATAGTTTATGGGATAGATTTCTTGGGAATTTTAATTTTAATTGGAACTTCAATTCATTTGATTTTGAGAATTTAATGACTGTCTGTGAAATAATTTGGGGCACCCCTCAGAATTAGAATTTGGAATTACTGCATTAGGAGAAGGGATAGATAGGAGGTATGATGATTTTATTTAATATGAAGATTCCTTATGGAAGAGAGACATAGTCAAGAGAAAAGCAGTACAGTACAGGGCATAAGTGTTGGAGTCAGAGAAACTTCTAGCTCTGCTACTTGTCAGCTATAGGATCTTGGGCTACTACTACAGATTAATCCTTCTGAGCCCCATTTCCTCATTTTTAACATAAGAGGTAAGAATACCTAGTACTGGAGGTAGTTTTGAGGATTCATTGATACAAGGTAGTTAAAGTGTTTATCTCATAATAGATCTTTAATAATGGTAACTGCTGTTATTATAATCAGTTTGTTATTCAAAGCACTTAGAGGAGGCAAACAATGATCAAGGACTCAAATGTGATAAAATGTTCCAGATTGTTTAGAATGTTTTAGAATTAATCAATTATATAAATATTGAGTACCTTTGTATTCAAGGCTCTGTGTTGTATACCATAGGGGAAACAAAGGAGAATTAAATACATTTCCTGCCCTCAAAGAATTTGTAATCTAACGGGGGAGTTAAGAAGCATTGTACTCAACGTTAATAAGAGTGAGAGGTACTAGATGAGTATTGGATGGTCTTGACTGAGTAGGCCTTTTCTAGACAGAGGTGGCAAGAAGGGCATGCTAGGTTAAAAATGAAGCCTAATTCTCATTTTATAATAAGACATAGTGGGTGAGTGGCGAGCAATCTGGTGTATCTGGACTATTTTACTCATTTTAGAAAATGTAACATAATGTAGGTTTGAATTGGTTCATTAAGAATTAATGAAGATACTTTTAGTTCTCAGTACAATGAAAAATTAAGATTTGATTTGAGTGCTCACAGATTCCAAGTTTTAGTTTGTGATTTGGTTTAAGTTCTTGGTACTCACTAGCTACGTCTAGATTATCAGCTCTGAACTCCTGTGATTTTTTTACTGTATGGGGAATTTTGGGTTGTAGAACTGAATTATTTTTTCAGGGCTGTATTCTGACTGCTTTGTGTTTACAACAGAGTCCTAATGGGCAAAACGAATGGGACATGTAAGTTTATTTTCTATCTTTCATCTTTAAAGACTTCAGCATATATGATTGAAGAAGAGCTAAGGGAACAGCTAAGAAAGAAACAAGAAGCTCTGAAGCGTTTTCAGAGACAAGTCAAACGCCGAGTAAATCAGCAAATTAGGCTGAGAAAAAAGCAACAACTTCAGAGGTCTTATGAAGCCGTAAGTTCAAAAGTGAGCCTGAGTAAAGACTGAATGGGAAGTGTGTTTGTAATGAGAAATGCTATTCGGCAATGACAGAATCACTTTCTTTTGATTCCAGGCTTCGCATAGTCTGATTTACTAGTGAGGGCAGTAGATTGTATATAGAGAAACTGTTGTTTCTGTTTCCTGTGTTGTTCTGATTCCCTCTTTTGCTTTCACCAAATAGTTATAAACAATGTCAGAGTTTGGGGTTGGGGTTTGAATTCTGGCTTTGCTGCCTACTAACTTTGTGACCTTGGGCTAATTACTTAAATTCTCTCTACTATAGTTTCTTTATGTGTGAAATGGGGATATGATACTTGTTTCCCAGTGTTGTTTTGAGAATTAGATAATGTAAAATATTAGCACGTAGTAGGCGCCTGGTAAATGTTAGTTTCTTTGCCAGCTAAAGTTTTCCCCTCCTTCCCCCCAACCCCGGTTTTAAAGCTTTGGGGCTGCTGGTAGACATTATTTGATTGCACTTGACTGGGGGAAGCTCACTCTTTCTTCCTTTGTGTAGGCAGAAAAAGAAGGCTCTATAGCCATGCACTCTTCAGATCCAGCAAACTTAACTCTTAAAAGAACGAGTGTTTTTCCAAACCATTTGAATGCTGCTATTGGAAGTGCTAGGTTACCTCCTTCCAGGAAGCTTGAGGATGGAATAGAAGATAGAGAGAATCAGAATGAACTATTCCAACAACAAGCCCAGGCTGTAAGTACATATTCATTTTATTTTATGTCTCTGGTTTTTTTTAGGCTATGATGTAGAGATTAGGAGGTGTCACATTCAACTTTGCTTTTTATCACCTCCTCTTTTTTTTACCTTTGTAAAGTGGGGAATAGTGGGATGATGTTTATTTTTATATATATTTTAAATTTATATTTATTGGTCAGACACTTAAGAATCATCTAAAGAAAGGGGCCAAAGTGTTAGAGTTCAAAACTTATTAGAAAGAGCTTTAGGTCAAAGAATGTAGATTTTTCAATTATACTGAAATTGTGTTATGGGTAAGTTACTCTCAGTTTGTGGCATATGGACAAAAGATTATTTTTGTTTCTTTTTTCTGTCCCTCAATCTGATTATCACCATAAATTGATCTATAAGTCAAGTAATAATATAGTAAACTCTAAATTAACATATTCAGAATTTTTTAATGTAACTTTTTAGTGACTCACTTTATATAACGAATATTTAAAAATTAACCACCATGAGTAGATTTATCCACTCAGATCACTTGATGCCATCTAATCAGTACCCCCCTCCACCCTGCATAATGTACCCAGGCTTTTGTCCAGTTGATCATATTCTTCAACTCTTCTGTGGGAATCTTATCATCTTATCATCTTATCATTTTAAAATGTAATCCTAGGGTTAGTGAGAGGAGAACAAAAATGTGGAAAATTATGTGAAAATAAAAGTTGTGTGATTGCTGACATACTTCGTCATAAGTATGAAGCAAATCTGATTATGCTGTTAGTATAAATAGGGAAAGCTTTATAATCACATGTTATGTTGAAATACTTATTAAAAAGATTTTTCTCTCTGCCCAAACTATGACTTTTTCTTGTCATTATTTGGTTTGTAGTGATCATTTTTATAATCATTTTTGTTTTTAAGATTATGAACAGTTTACTGAGCAAATATTTATTGAGCCAGGCACCGCAGAAATTGCAAAGGATAGAACATTGACTGAGACAGAATAACAGTCCTTGCTTTCATGCTACTGGTAGCTATAAATTCCATTGTAGTGAGGACTTTACTTCATTTGTATAATACATGAATAGGACACATCAGTCCACAGATATTTGAATATACTGTGTTGGTTAACCATTGTAGGGATACTAATGTGTGAAATAGGGCCTTTCATGGGTTTATATTTCCAAGTAGAGAAACAAAGTTGGTAGACCCCCAATCTATTAGATAATAATATGGAGATATTTGCTGCATTGTTGATAAATTTGTGCAGTGGAAATTCAAAATTTTTTTAATTCCAAGGAAATAGTTTGGGAAGAATTCCTGGAAGAGGTGGAATTGAGCTGTGTATTTTGAATTGGTAAACTGAATTTAATTGGTAAATTCAAAAGAACTTTGAGATAGGAGGAATAGTAAAAAGTCTAGAATATGTAATGAGCTTAGTATTGGGTTGGCCAGAAAGTTCGTTCAGGTTTTTCTGTAACAGCTTACAAAAACCCGAACAAACTTTCTGGCCAACCCACTATATTTGCTAATAAGTGATGGAACCTTTCTAATTGATAGTGTACAGGGTAAAGCAACAGAAAATGAGGTTAGACGGGTAGGAAAAAATCATGTTATGAAAAGCCTTAAATGTTCCCCAAATCTAAAAAGTTTTTATACTGTTTTTTTCTTTTCTTTTTTTTTTTTGGCTGTGCCTTGTGGCATGTGGGATCTTAGTTCCCCAACCAGGGATCGAACCCGTGCCCCCAGCCGTACAAGTGCGGAGTCCTAACCACTGGACAGCCAGGGAATTCCCAACCCTGTTTTTTTCTTAAAAGAAGATGCACTACTGAGGAATGTTCAGTGACTTAAACTACTTTAAGCCTGTAAACTTTTGCCCATTCAACACCATGACAATAGATGCTCAATATTTTTTAATCTTACTGTTTTTGTTGCAGTTTCTATCCACTAGATGTCGCCAAGAACTAGACAATGAGGCAGAGTTCAAGCACTAACTCCTTTGGGACAGTTTCAGGCAAACTGAGAGTTGGTCATCCTGTCTCTACATGTGTTCTCTCTTCTTTACTTATTTTTCTACTATTAACTGGTATTTTCATCATCACAGCTCCAAAACTTTGGCATACCTGAGGTTCCTTTAGCCTCTTCTCTCCAGCTTAGGATCTTTTAGGTCCAGCTCCTGTCTCTGACTTTTTCTCTGAACACTTCCTTGTTCGTTATGTAAGGTAAGGAATCTTTATTGGCCCATCCTGCCTTTTTGCATTAGGTCTAGGTTACTGGCCAGCCTCTAGCTTGGTACGCCTACTTAAAGGTATATTGATGCACTACATTGGGGCTCATAGGCTTTGCTAAGGGCCTCATGTGAGTTTTTATGTGTATGTTATTTTGGGGACTGTAGAAAAGTCTAACACACTGTAAAATCAATATGTTATCTTTTGCAAATAAACTATATTGTACTTGGATAGAATTCAACTTTGGGTAGATTTTTATGGCATTAACATACATTTCAATACATAGGTATTAGGCCTCCATGGCAGTACGAGAGGTGAAATTCTATAAATGTTAGATCTCATCTATAGTCTTTTCCCATGACCTACATGTTATTACCACATTGTTTCATTTATATAGTTCCATATAAATTCCTAATTGTCTGAATAAATTAAAAAGAACTGAAGAAAATATGAACAATGAGTGGGGAACAGTATCACAGTAGATATCTATATTTGTCAAATTTCATCCTACATATTTGTTTGAAGGTTTACATTTTAATGTATTATCAGTGTTTGCATTAGATTTTAAGATTTAAGTCTCAAAATTTGTTTATTTAAATCTCAAAATTTGTTTATATAGTACATTTTAATTTTATTGGTCAGAACTACCTTTGCTTATTGATAGCTGGGTTTTCTATGTAATTATATAATAATTTATTTCCATCAGGGAAGTTTTAAGTCTTGGTTAGCGATTCAGTGCCAGTCTTTGTTGATAACAACAGCTACAAAGGAATGAAAATTGTGTCCAAGCTTCTAGTACAGAAAAGACTTTTGGGGGAGTTCCCTGGCAGTCCAGTGGTTAGGACTCGGTACTGTGGCCCTGGGTTCAATCCCTGGTTGGGGGACTATCACGCAAGCCGCATGGCACGGCCCCCCAAAAAGAAAAAGAAAAGACAAGACTTTTGGTCAAATTTTATGTTTTGAGTAGTTACAAACACAACATGTATATGTGTTTAAACTTACATATGTAAATGTATATGTATATATATACACATACAAATGCATATATATACACACACATACTCACCAATATATGTAGTGATCACCATTATCTTACAATAAGAGGAACGTACTTCTCTGCCTGTTCATTTTACATAATTTGATTTTTACCATCCTCCTGTCTTCTGTGTTTTGTTTAGTGCTTATTAACATTAACTTTGGTCTTTGTATTAGTTTCCTGTGGCTGTTGTAACGAATTACCCCAAATTTAGTGGCTTAAAATGACAGAAACTTATTCTCTTACAGTTGTGGAGGCCAGAAGTCCAAAATCAGTTTCACTGAGTCAAAATCCAGGTGTCCGCAGATTCTAGGGAGAATTTGTTCCTTGACTCTTGAAGCTTTTGGTGTCTGCTGGCATTCCTTTGCTTGTGACCACATCAGACCCATCTCTGCCTCCATCTTCACATCACTTCGTCCATATGTCTGATCTTCCTCTACCTCTCTTATAAAAACACTTGTGATGGCATTTAGTGCCTGGATAATCCAGGATTATCTCCTCATCTCAAGATCCTTAACTTAATCACACGTGCAAAGGCCCTTTCTCCTTATAAAGTAACATTTCAGGGATTAAGACCTGATATCTTTGGGTGGCCATCATTCAGCCTACTACAGTCCTCATAGCAGGTCATTGAAAGGATCTTTGGGTTGATTTGATGAAGGGTTTTGGTAAAGACAGAAAAACTGAACGTAATGTTTAGTCCAACTGCTGGAGCAGTTGAAATATCCTGCTTAGGGGACTAAAATCAATCTGCGACTAATAGAGGTTTGGACTTGATGGAAAATGAAGATTATGTACTCTTATTTTAAATCTGTTACAGCAAGTATTTTGCATCCTTGGTCACTTTATGCAGGGCAATAATGTCTACCACACTTGGCAAGGAGTAAAAGTAAGCATGTTCATGGCTTTGTATTTTTTCATAACTTCAACTGCAGATATACTATCTGTTTTTGCATTGTGATTAACTCTATCTTGACCCCTTTAGCCACTCTGCACTAACCAAATTTAGAAGTCCTCCTCTTAGTAGAATAAAGAGTAATGTTTCAAGCTGATTTCTCTGGCTAGAGGTATAGACCTTCTAGAAACAAGGACAAAACAGAGGTGATAATGCTGTAAGGAAACCGGGCTGTTAGCAAGAGAGTGTTTTTATCTCTAGGTCACTATTAGTAAATATCATAAAGTATTTGTAATTTATATCTGTAAATCACAGTCATTATTTCCCTTTAAGGGAGAAATGATGTCATTAAACTTTCATTGGATGGGTTAGAACTGGTCCTGGCTTTGCCATAATTTCACTGAGTAGTATAGGGATGTGCTTTTCTGTATTTTCCTTAAAGGAACATCCTATGCAGATATGTGAAATGTAAAATAGGCTGTGTGCTTCTCTGAAAAAGAAGTCAAAATAGATACTGACTGAAATTGCTAGGTAGAGATAAGGAATGAACACAAAATTAACATATTTAATATTAATATTTATTATCAATTGTTACCTAGAGTACCTGAAACAAATTGGTCTGTTGACAGATTTGAATTTGTACTCTAAATTAACTTAGGAAGGCTTCCTGGAAGAAGAGACATTTGAGAAAAGACTAAATAACTATAGTTTTCAAATGTTATGGGTGAAGAAGAGACTCATGTAAATAGGAAAAAAGGATTTTAGGGGGACTAGGAATAGAGAGTCTTCTTACGAGGAGTGATAAAAGTGATCAGGCATGCAAGGACCAGTTGAAGAAATAACTCTTTATTAAGAAGATGGATAGAAGGTAAGGAATGTGCCTGTTCAATAATTTCCAAATTCAGACTTATAGGTTCTAATATTTTTGTGTATGTACTTAATATAAAGCCTACATTATTAAAAAACGATTTGAGTAACAGCACTTAAATCAAGTTATGAAATACAGTCTCTTAAGATAATGAAAATAATGTTGTAAATACACTTATCAGCAGATCAAAAAATCTCCTTTCCAAGTAATCCTCTTGTCTTAGGTCTGGCAATTTTTAATAATAGGGGCCTGTTTTCCTGTTGGAACACTTAGTGAATTTGGTATTAAGACTTTAGCCTGTTTTTCTTTTCTTTTTTCCCCCTTTCTTTGGCAGCTTAGTCAAACCATGAAAGAAGCACGTCACCGGCTGGCATCATTTAAAACTGTGAATAAAAAAAATGCATCGGTATTTCCAGATGATCAAAAGAAAAACTTTCCCACCCAAGAGGTAAATTAAATTCTAATGAGCTGTTTCTAAAGATACAGATAAAAAATAGGATAAAGATTAATTTACATCTCTACATTATTTAGACCTGAAAAATAATTGGAAATAACCTTAATTATCCAAAAGTAGGGAGCGGTTTAAAAGTTATGATATATTCGTTTATAGCTATTATCAAAAATATCATGCTTTCAAAGGGTATCTGAAGACTAGGGAAAGTGTCTGGGATATAAAGTTAAGTGGAAAAAGTAGGATATAAAATTAGATACAATGTAAGCTCAATTAAAAAATTCATTCCATAAATATTTATGGGATGTCTACGATTGCCAGGCATTGTTCTAGAAGCAGGACTTAACAGTGGTGAAAAGGTAGACAAGGAGCTCCTGTGTTAGTAGGGAAGCATATAATAAATAAGCAAATAAATACAAAATATAATTTCAAATGATAAATGCTATGAAAAAAATAAAGCAAAATATCGAGATGGGGAGAGAATGCTATGAGCACAGAGAAAGGCCTGGAAAGAAATGGACCAAGAGGTTAACACTGATTATTTCTGGATAGTGTTATTACAGGTGATTTTTATTTTTTTCTCTTGGTTTTCTTTACTGTAGAAATTTTCCATAATGTATATATTTTATTTTTTAATCAGGAAGAAGTCAATACCATTATTTTTCAAAAAGAAAGAAATTCTTTTGATTCAAAATAAAGAATAAGTTTAGGGTGAATAATTGGAACCTAAATATGGAGTTAGACTTAAAAGAATATTTAAAGCTATGCTTGTAAAATTACATTGTTTTGGTGCCTCCTTATTTCCATGTTCACAAATTTGGATGTTAAACCCATGTATTTTCCTGTGTTTACTTAATTTTAGCATTAATTTCAAGTTTTGATGGGCAGCATCAGTAAAATGGCTCATTAATTAGTCTTTTTTTACTCTTTTTTTTTGGTACCATTAAGAACTCTGTCTCTTGCTTAGTTCTTTCTCAGTTTTGCTTCCTAATTGGTATTTTTTTACATTTTCCTAGATTACATATATGTTTATATTTTATTTTTGTATTTTTTCCTAAAGTATCTCTGTGCAACCATCAAAGACATTTGTCTCTTATATGTTTGCAGTTGGTAGAATACTAAGCTATAATACCTTCCTCTTCAGCGATAATTAAGAAATTTATAGTTAAATATAAAAAGCAAGTGGGCATGGGTGTGCCTACATATGGCATTCCATCTTAGATGCATTAAGTATGGTTACCTTTTTCTAGGATTGCCTTGTTGTGACTTAAGAGTCTTTTGAAACTAAATTCTTGACTTAGTTTCTTGACAATTTTCATACCTCTACCACGGATTTGGCAGTACTATAGTTTGGTCCATAAGACTGACTTCCCGGTACTGCTCAAAGGAGATGATTGGACACATTTTATTTAAACCAGAAAAAAAAAAAAAGGGTTATCAGAGCCTAGAGACTGATACTTCACATTGTGTGGAGCATGTTCAAATCTTTCAACTGATGTTTTTCCCAGAAAGAGTACTGTTCCTAGGCCTGACTGAAATAATTCTCCAGTAGAAGGGAGGAGGATTAAGTCTGAGATGACATCCTTGTGTAAACCAGTTTGATACGTCAAAGGTGCCATTTAAGTGTAATTCATTATGATGTTGATGGTGAATTCAGGCTAGCTGCTTGCTTCCAAAGAATGCATGTGTGTTTTTCAGGTAAAACATCACAAACAAATCTACTCCATATAATTGAGAATGATCTAAGAAATTAGTGAAATTTTTCTTATCAAGTACGTAGTCTTTCCCTCAAATCTGAACAGTTTTCTATCCATTCAGTTGTGTGAAGGAGGAAGCTGCCAGTCAGAAAGGAGAACAATCTATAACCCAGTTGAACTCTGGTTTCGTATTCTTGTTAGACTTATTTTGACTGACATCTGGTTGTTCCAGATTTAGAGATAAATGTAGAAGAGATATATTTGCCTTGCCCACTGTTAGATCACCAAGACAAAATTGTAAGCCTTCTGAAATTGTTACTGGCTAGGATAGGGGCAAATTATCATTTATAAAGTTAAAATATTCTCCTACCAGGATCGGCTCCGTGCTTTGTGGCCACCTAGAGGGGTGGGATAGGGAGGGCGGGAGGGAGACGCAAGAGGGAGTGGATACGGGGATATATGTATATGTATAGCTGATTCACTTTGTTATACAGCAGAAACTAACGCAACAATGTAAAGCAATTATACTCCAATAAAGATGTTAAAAAAAAATTCTCCTACCAGGAATTTCACTTCCATGTGTTTGATATGTAAGCGACTTGTTTGTATACTTGAAATAGAACTCAATATTCTGTATTAGACTACCATAACCTGTTAGGATTGCTCCAGATCTTTCACAAAAACTCAGCTTAGTGTCATGAGCATATTGCTTTCTCTAGACCATTTATATTTGTATTAATTTTTCATTTTTTTCAGAAAGCACTTTGTAGGAAACCATCATTCACCAGGATAAATATAGGGATAAGAGGAGAAATGCCCTTTGAGGTCCATCAAGGTCTTTTAACTCTTGTAGATTACCAGAAATTTATGGAAGATCAGGTAGGGAAATGTAAAGAGTAGAGGAAAAAAGATGCCTTGTTAGAACTATCCACAGCTAATTAAGGATGGGTTTAAGTATTAAGATTATAATGCCCAATAGTTGTTTTTTTCTAACAGTTCTATTAAGCTATAATTCACATACCACACAATTCACCCATTTAAAGTGTACGGTTCAGAGGTTTTTGGTATATTCACAGGGTTGTGCGACTGTCACCACAATCTAATTTAGAAGATTTTCTTCACCCCTGAAAGAAACCCCGTACCTGTTAACTGTCACTCCCCAGTCCCTCCCTGTCCCTACCCCCAGTACTAAGCAACCACTAAACTACTTTCTGTGTCTGTAGATTTGCTTATTCTGGACATTTCATATAAATGGAATAATATAATATGGCGTCTTTTGTGACTGGCTTCTTTCACTTTGCATAATGTATTCAAAGTTCGTCCACATTGTAGCATGTATCAGTACATCAGTATGTCACACTTAGTATATCTGTTCATCAGTTGATAGACATTTGTGTTGTTTCCATTTCTTAGCTTTTATGAATAATTGTGCTATAAGCAGTTTTTACATGTTTTTGTATGGACATTCATTTCTCTGGTTGTGGAATTTCTGGGTCATGTTAACTCTATGTTTAATATTTTGAGGAACTGCCAAGGTGTTTTTTTTTTAATTTTTTAAAAATTAATTAATTTTAAAATTAATTTTGGCTGTGTTGGATCTTCATCACCGTGCGTGGGCTTTTCTCTAGTTGCGGTGAGCGGGGGCTACTCTTTGTTGTGGTGTGTGCAGGCTTCTCATTGCGGTGGCTTCTCTTGTTGCGGAGCACAGGCTCTAGGCACGCGGGCTTCAGTAGTTGTGGCTCGCGGGCTCTAGAGCACAGGCTCAATAGTTGTGGTGCACGGGCTTAGTTGCTCCACGGCATGTGGGATCTTCCCAGATCAGGGATCGAACCTCTGTCCCCTGCATTGGCAGGCAGATTCTTATCCACTGTGCCACCAGGCAAGCCCCTGCAAAGGTGTTTTTCATCAACAATGTATGAGGGTTCCATTTTCTCCACATCGTCTTCAAAACTTGTTATTGCCCATCTTTTTTATAGCCACCTTAGTGGGTGTGAAGTGGGATCTCTCCATACTTTTGATTTGTATTTTCCCAGTGACTAATCATCTTGAATATCTTTTCATGTGCTTATTGCCCATTTATATATCTCTCGTGGAGAAAATCTGTATTCAAATGTAGTGCCGTTTTTAAATTGAGTTGTCTTTTTATTATCAAGTTATAAGAATTCTTTATATGAATACAAGTCTCTTATCAGATACTTGATTGCAAGTATTTTCTCCCATTCTCTGGGTTGTCATTTAACTTTCTTAATGCTATCATTTGCAGCACAAAATTTTTAGTTTTGGTATAGTCTAACTTATCTGTTTTTCTTTTGCTGCTGTGCTTTTGGTGCAGTATCTATTAAGCCATTGCTTAATCCTATGTCTTCTAAGAATTTTGTAATTTTATCTCTCATATTTAGGTCTTTAATCCATTTTGAGTTAATTTTTATATATGGTGTGAGGAAGAGTTCTAACTTAATGCTTTTGCATGCATTCTTGTTTCTACCTGTAACAGATACATTTGGTTGGTTTTTTTTCTTTTCTTTTCCATTTTTGTTTGTGTGTTCTTTAGGAACCTGACACTGAGGAATCTTCATCTATTATGATAGATAAGAAAGGGAAAAAGAATTTGTCTTGGGGGGACCAGCAGGATCTCCTTTTTGAAGACAAGGATATACCTTTCAGCACAGTTCAGGTAAAGCAGAGTGAAAGGAGATAGTATAATAGAAATTAAAGTAATTACGATTTGGACTAGAGATGCCAGTATTCTTGTACTGGTTTGAGACTGTAGATTTAGGTTCTATTGAGTTGAGCAAAGACTGTAATTTTGCATTTTATTTTAGTAATTTGTTTGACTACCGTATCCTTTTAAGATTATTTTAGGAATCTCGCAGAAAACCCAGTGTTGCTGCTGCTTGGCATTCTATATTTGATGTTTATGTTCACTTTTAGAAAGTACAATTCAAAAATCCATTATTTGCTGTGATGGAAGAGGAAGAGGTAAAGCAGTTACATCAGGATGTTCTGCCAGAAGCCCAGGATTATCTTCCAGAAGCCCCAGGTGACCTGCTGCAAACCCAGGGTGATTTGACAGGCGTCTGCAGTGTTGAGCTGGAAGCCCAGGGTGTCGAGCTGAGGCTCGGTACCCAGGATATCAAGCTGGAAGGCCAAGCTGTTGAGCCTAAAGCCCAGGCTGTTAAGACCAAAACTCAGAGTGTTATGCTGAAAGATCAGAGTGTTGAACTAGAAGATGGGAATATTGTTTTGGAAGTCCAAGATTTTCTACTTCAAAACCAGGCTTTTCTACCCACAGACCAGCATATTCTTCCCAAAGACCAGAATGTTCTACCCAAATGCCAGGACCAGGATTTTCTACCCACAGACCAGGTAAAATAGAGTGGAAAGGAGATATAACCAAAAGGAATAAGCTCTTTAAGGCTTGTAGTGGGATTTGCAAGGACTATATTACAGCTGATTTGGAGAGCCATAGTTGGAACAAAATAGTTCACTGATTGATTTATCAAATAAAATGTCCAGGGTTCTTACTATGTGTTAAAATATTGTCAGCAGCATATTACCCCTGTCTGGACAATTTGCTTTTTAAAAAATTTTCTTCATTAGGGAAAGTATTTCTTGCAGCCGTCATCTGTTTTGAGAGCTGAAAGATGGGAAAAAAGAGTGGCCCACAAGTGTCCAACAGTATTTTTTACCCAGCTTCCAAGGTCAGCCCTCCACCAGAGATCAGGTAGACCAAGAGGAAGAAGAAAGGGATCAACAGGAAGTAAATTACTTAGGGTTGTGGCTGGGTTTATGGGAAATAGAGTATAGTGTGTTAATTTATTCTATAAGATGTTCAATTAAACTCTGACCTCAGTTAACTCCTGAATTCTCAGTGCAACCTAAAGTATTATTGATTAACCTGTCTTTCTTAACTGAACAATTGCTATTTTATATTTGTTCTTTTTTAGAAAGCAAATTTGAAGCCGCCAGCATCAGTTTTGATAGGTAGGAGTCGGGGAGAGGTGTCTCCTCTGGATGTCCATCAAGATCTTCTACACAGGCATCAAGATCAGGCCTTCATCAACGGCAAGGTAGAGCAGAAAAAGGAGAGGGACCATCAGGAACTGCATTGTTTGGGTTTAGTTTGGAACTTTCCAAGATTGTTCTTAGCTAGATTTCAAAAAGTATGGTTTTCTGTTTTATTCCATAATGTTTCACATTATCTGGAGTTGAAAAAATTACTGTAAGGCTCCCAATAGAGCCTAGAATATTATTGCTATCATGTTACTGCCACTGAACAATTTACACTTTATGTTTTTTTCTCTCTTAGAAGGTACGCTTCAAGGAGTCATATTGTGATATGACAAATGAGAAAGGGAAAGAAGACTTTTCTCTGGCAGGTTATCAGTATCTCCCTCCTAAACGTCAGGACCAGGCCTTCATCAGAGATCAGGTAGAGCACAATCAGGAAGAGAGAGAGGAAATAAAGCAACTGGATTTCATACATTTTCAACAACTGGTAATGTAAAATATAGAATCAGATCCTTGTTCGGTGAACTGTGTCAGTCAAATCAGTTCTGTCATTCAGAAGGATGATAAATCACATTCATATTCTTATTGTGGAATCAGACTATTTTAATTTACTAAGATTATGCTATAACGTTTGCTGAAGCCCACATTATTACCACAAGCATACTGCCCTTACGTGAATATTATAGGAAGAATTAGCAGATCCTAAATTACTTAAAATTTGGGGGGGGGTTTGTCAGACTATTCTGTACATGTTTGGGGATTAAAAATTAAGATTTATAGAGTTGGGGTAAAAGTATAACATCCTCGTTCAAACCAAAATGTATCAGAATAGCCTCATCTGGTGCCATTTCCCTGGAGTTCTCACTGAAGCCTAGAGTATTAAGGTTAGCACGTTGCCCTGGTTAGACGACTTGTTTTCTGTTTTTGTTGTTTCTTTTGAACATGTTTCTGAAGCAACTGTCATCTTTTATGAGAGAAGAGAGAGAGAGAGATGAATTGACTCTGGGGTGTCATCAGAATGTTAAACCTAAAATGCAAGATCAAGCCTCCCCTAGAGAACAGGTGGAGCAGAATGCAGTGAGAGCGCTGTCTACTTCCTAAAAGAGTGACAGATGAAATCTCTTAAGATTTGGGCTGGAGCTTGCCGAGCTAGCTAGTATGTAGACTACATAGAATTAAAGCTTCTAGAGTTAGGCTGAGAGTATGATGTCTTCGTTTATTTCAGAATGTGCCAGATCTAAAGAGTCCAGGTGAGAAAGCACACCTCTGTCATTTGGGTTAAATAAGAGACAGGTTTTATATAAAGTTGATTGGTTATCCGTAAATTGTTCTTCTTAAACTCAAGTCCTTCAGCAAATTTGCCTTTTGACATTTAGTCTTATACATACTGAAGGAATTCTACTCTTGGCCATCTGAAGCAGTACACCAAAGCCAGACATCAAATTTGCAAACCAGTTATTATGAAGGAAAAAACAAGCTGTTTGCCACTCAAAACTTCCTAGACTTCACCACTTCTAGTGTTTCTGCATGGAGTTATTGGGGACATCGAGTAGGAGTACTTTGGGAAATGACACAGCTTTTTTCCTGGCTTTACCTGAGAAAATGCTGGCAACATTATAAAAATATTGCCTTGTTGCCTTATCTTCTTCCAAATGTGTTGTTGAATAAAGAGTTGCCCCATGCAAAAAATGCAAAAGAAAAAAAGTGCCGGAATAATCTAGGATTTGCTTCAAAATACTCCAGGAAAGAAAGTGGGAGAAGAGATGGATGAAAAAACATGATGTTGCTGGGAGGGACAAATTGGGAGATTGGGATTGACATATCACACTACTATATATAAAATAGATAACTAATAAGGACCTACTGTATAGCACAGGGAACTCTACTCAATATTCTGTAATGGCCTATATGGGAAAAGAATCTAAACAAGAGTGGATGTATGTATAACTGACTCACTTTGCTGTACACCTGAAACTAATACAACCTTGTAAAATCAACCATACTCCGATAAAAATTAAAAGAAAAAACAAAAACAAAAAACATGATGTTGCTAATTGTCGGTGCTGGGTGATAGGTATCTTGGGATTTATTATACTAATTTTTTCCCCACTTTTATGTATGTTTGGAAATTTTATATTAAACACACACATGCACACCTCTAATTGTTATATTACCCTCCCCTAGTATCATTATTTCAGAGTTGTCACTGAAGTGTACAGTATTGTCACTAACCTATAATTTTTGCTTAGACAATTAGTTCTGTGTTTTGTTATTCCTTTAGAACAAGTGTATCAAGCAGCCCTCATCTTTTGAGAAATGGGAGATTGAAAGACGAGTTGCTTCTGAAGTGCCATCGGTATGTTTCACCTGGTATTCAAGACCTAGCCTCTCCCAGAGAATAAGTAAAGCAGAATATAGGGAGAAGTAAGTAACAGAGAGTAAATTCCTTAGGTTTTGGTTCAAGATTGACAGGGCAAAGTAGTAACTGTTTCAGGGGTTTAGTGTTAAGGTCAATAACAATGGGCAAAGATATAATGTCCTCCTGTTCTGTGACCATTCTGCCCTGTTAAAACTACTTCTGGCCTCTTCACTAAAGCTTTTACTATTGCCCTGGCATGATGCTACCGCTTGGACAGTTGATGTTCAGTGTTTGTTTTCTTTTAGCACAGGAACTGTGGGCAGGCCTCACATAATATGACAGATGAGAGATGGAGAAAGGAGTTATTTCTGGAGCACCATGAATATGTTTTACATGAAATCCAGGATCCAGGCTCCACCAGAGAGCAGGTAGAGCAGAGTATAGTAAAATGTAAGCAGCAGAAAGTCAGTTAGTTAGAGTTTGGTATAGACTTGCCAGAGGTATGCTACCAACAACAACAGTGATGATAGTGTTATCTCTTATTAATATTATCAATAATGTTATTAATATTATTCAGACTAACAGCTTAAATTCATTAAGCATTTACCATAGCCAAAATGGTTCTAAAACTTTGTATCCATTGTCTCATTTAACTCTCACAATTACCCTGGGAGTTGGATACTATTATTATCCTTGTTTTATGGATAGAGAAGCTTAGGATTGCTTCGCAGATGCAGTTAAGATCCATAGTAGTGGCAAGAAGTGTAATGTCTACTTTTATGCCGTAATATATTAGACTATTCTGACCTATTTAGATTACATCAGGGGTCTCGCTGCAGCCTAAAGTATTTTTACTACCATTACGTCACTGCTCACGCCATTTGGTGAATGCATTTGTATCTTTTAGAGCTTACGCTCCATACGGCAACCATCTGCTGGAACAGCTGAAAGATGGCAAGCAGGTTTGCTTCCGGCAGGCCGTCAGCATCTTCCACCCAAGCACCAGAGAGAGGCTCCCAGCAGCAGACAGGTAAACCAAACTGTAGAGTATGAGCCCTGGAGTTTAGATAGGGTTGTGGGTCCTACTGAGCTGGGAGCAGTAAGGCTGAGCAAAACGCCGATTCTGGGTTTATTTCATAGTGTGTAAAACCTAAGATTACTCACCGAAGCCTAGGGTATTGTCAGGAGCGCTTGTTGCCTATTGGAAAAATTGTAGTTTTTACATGTATGTTCTTTTATTAAAGGTGTATTTCTGGTGGCCCTAGTCTTCTATGGTGTGAGAGGGAAAGAAATAAGTGGTTTCTGGGGGGAGGGGGAGGGAGGCTCTTTCACCAACAGCCAGGGCTAGATCTCCATCAGTAACCTGGTAGAGCATAAGGTAGGATCACCAAGAAAGAAACTATTCAGAATTTGGGCTGGAGCTTGTTAGAGTTATATTGCCTAAGTTTTGGTGTATTGATTTAAGATCTATAGTTTTTCAAGGAAATGTCACAGTACGCTGG
This sequence comes from Monodon monoceros, assembly GCF_005190385.1. Taxonomy (NCBI): domain Eukaryota; kingdom Metazoa; phylum Chordata; class Mammalia; order Artiodactyla; family Monodontidae; genus Monodon; species Monodon monoceros. The sequence goes on along the minus strand of NW_021703784.1, from coordinate 8,548,208 downwards.
CCTACTAAGATTTTTCTATGACTTAACTGAAGTCTAGTTTATTCCCACTAGAATTTTACCATTGTCTGGATAATTTCTGACTTGTGGTTTCATGTTATTTTAAAGACAGAGCCTTCAGGCAACCAGTGTTGTTAGAATATATGAAAGAGATAAAGAGAAATTTCCTCTTGGCCCTTTTAAGAGAGCAGAAAGAAAAGGAGGCATAAAGGCAGAATTATGGATTTGGGCTGAGGTTTTTAGGACTAAACTGCAGGTCTTTTGTTATTTTTGGTTTGGGTCTCTTAAGATTGGTCTAAGGGAAGGCTGTCATGTTTTCTTCTGCATCGCCGTTTACATATCCTGAACTATGCCAGCCCCTTTTCTACTTCAGCTCTTCTGCTTTTTTTACCCCTCTGCTTGGATAGTCTTCTCCTTTTTCTTCACAAAGCTGGTCCCTTCTCATCCTTCACGTTTCAGCTTAAATGTCACCCTTTTAGAAAAGACTGCTCTGACCACCTTATCAAGATTAACGTTATTAATATTATTAAGACTAACAGCTTAAATTCATTAAGCATTTACCGTAGCCAAAATGGTTCTAAAACTTTGTATCCATTGTCTCATTTAACTCTCACAATTACCCTGGGAGATGGATACTATTATTATCCTTGTTTTATGGATAGAGAAGCTTAGGATTGCTTCGCAGATGCAGTTAAGATCCATAGTAGTGGCAAGAAGTGTAATGTCTACTTTCATGCCGTAATATATTAGACTATTCTGACCTATTTAGATTACATCAGGGGTCTCGCTGCAGCCTAAAGTATTTCTACTACCATTACGTCACTGCTCACGCCATTTGGTGAATGCATTTGTATCTTTTAGAGCTTACGCTCCATACGGCAACCCTCTTCTGTTTTTCCTCTGTCCCTGCATTCTGTTTGTTTCCTTCTCCATAAACAAGACAGTTTGTAATTATTTACTTATTTACATGACTTCCACTAGTCTATAAGCTTTATGAGGAGAGGCACCACACTTGTTTTGTTTACCGGAGTGTGGACAGCATTTAACATGGTGCCTGGTACCTGCTGGTTTCTTGCTAAATTTGTTTAGAAAGAATTAGTCAATCAAACACTTATTGAGCACCTGTTTGATGTTAGCCATTGTTTAGGTTCTAAATATCAAAGATATAACTATGAACAAGACAGAGCACTCAAATTTCAGACAGTCTAAAGAAGAGAGACTGACAAGCGATAATTCTGAAGCAACATAATTAGTGGTAGAGGATGCATAGGGCATTAGCTGAGCACAGAAGAGGGGTACCTAATCCTGACTGTTTAATTGAGGGTGCAGCTTTGGTAGTCAGAACCTCTTCTTCTTGTCCTTCTGCCATACCAGCCCTGAAAATCCTCAGCCCTGGATCAGTCCTTTCACCTTTTAGGCTCCCAAAGAATCCAGCCTTATTGGAAAAAAGCTCTTTAATGGTGTAGGTTTATACACATTCATCCTTACGGTTTATAGTCTCAGCTGGGTCCCCAGTGCTGCCTAGCTTTTTCCTTACTTGCCACTTGTCCGCTCCCTCACCTACGGCCCACACTGATCATTCTAACCCTTAAATACTCCTTAAAGTTCCTGCTGCACCCCCATACTCTCAGACTTTCGATAAAAGAAAAAATAGAAGCCATCATGCAATAACTTCCTTGACCATTTACTTTTTTGCCATTCTTACCTGTTCCTACTAATCTCAGAGGAAGAGACGTCTTTCTTTGGATCCATATTCTGGATTCTCTTGCCATCTTTTCTTCTGGGTCCAATTTTGAAAATTATATTGTGAGACAGGTTTCTATTAAAATCCTCTGAATAATGTTGCATATTTTTGTTTGTTTTGGCAAGCAGTCAACCTGGTTAAATTCAGATTATACGTTCTTTCTCATCTTCTGTGAACAGTGGCTTCAATGTTAGTTCAGGTCTCAAAGCCTTCATTATACTTCTTTAAGTCCATCCCATGCATGCACAGCTCAGGGGTAATTCTGGGATGTGTGCCAGTTCATACACAGAATTAAGGAATCCACTTTTCTAACTCATGCATCTTTTTTTTTTTGCGGTATGCGGGCTTCTCACTGTTGTGGCCTCTCCCGTTGCGGAGCACAGGCTCCGGACACGCAGGCTCATCGGCCACGGCTCACGGGCCCAGCCGCTCCGCGGCATGTGGGATCTTCCTGGACCGGGGCACAAACCCTTGTCTCCCGCATCGGCAGGCAGACTCCCAACCACTGCGCCACCAGGGAAGCCCTCATGCATTTTTTTTAAATTAATTTTTATTGGAGTATAGTTGATTTATAATGTATTTTATAATGTATTAGTTTCTGCTGTACAGCAAAGTGAATCAGTTATACGTATACACATATCTACTCTTTTTTTAGATTCTGTTCCCATACAGGTCATTACAGAGTATTGAGTAGAGTTCTGAACTCACTCCTCTTGAGGATACCCACCCCATATACTCTCCAGATACCAGGGGCCACATTTCCTGGAATTTTTAGTTACAATCAGTGAGAGAGAGAGGCTCAGAGTGGGCTTACTCCTTGGCCAGTGCTGGAAGTCCAGTTTTTCTTACTTTTTTGAAAGCAGAAAATTTCATTTTTATTATAGCAAAAGTAAATACAAATAAACAAAAAGAAAAAACCCCCCAAATTCCAGAGATAACCACCATTAGCCTATTGCTGTGTATTGTTTTCAGATTTTCTCTATAACAAATAACTTTAAAAATAACAGCCTTATTGAAATATACAATCAGTTCTCTTTATTCATAGTAGTTATGTCCTATAAAGTTGCCATAAACACTGAATTTTAGTGAATACTGAACCATTCATTGCTCAACTGTTTTGTGTGAATTTCTGTTTAAAGACACCTTATTTAATGTGTGTTTTTGATTCATTAACATTGTAGTCAGGGCCAGTGTTACTATAGCTTGTGCCTGAACGAAGCTTGTCTAATATATGTAAATATTTTCTCCATAAGGCACATCACAGCCTTCTTATGCTTAAGAACACTAGGTAGTGCTTCAGCACTGTGCTTGAGGGATGTTTTAAACAGCAAAATCAACAAAAAAAGCACAAAAATGCAAAAACCTTTGCACCAAATGTACCTTGAAAAGGATACTTGTTTACAGTATGAAGGCCCAAAGGCAGAGCATCACCGTGTTCGACCTCAGCTTGCAATGTGTAAAACTGACGATTCAGATTTTTCACAGCTCTGTGCATGTCTGCAAGTGACCACAAAAGCACTGCGAGTATTCATTTTGTGATAACAAATACATTTTAACGAATAGGCAAATTCACAAATAATATAGGAGTATTCAAATAATGAGGATTGACTACTTTATATACCATACAAGTAACCCATTTAAAGTGTACAATTCAGTGTTTTTACTATATTCCAAGGGTTGTGCAGACTTTGCCACAATCGGTTTTAGAATATTTTCATCACTCCCCAAAAGTCATACATACGTCCATTAGCAGCCACTCGCTCCCTTTTTCCCCTCACCCCCATCCCCAGCCCTAGGCAACCACTAATCTACTTTCTGTCGCTATAGATTTGCCTGTTCTGGACATTTTATATAAGTGGGATCGTGGAATGGCCTTTTGTCACTGACTTCTTTCACTTAGCATAATGTTTTCAAAGTTCATTGACCTTGTAGCACGTAGTAGTACTTCATTCCTATTCACTGGATAATGTTCCATTATATTCATGTAGCACGTTTTATTTATCCATTCATCAGCTGATGGACATTTGGATTGTTTCCACTTCTTGACTGTCATGAATAATGCTGCTATGAACATTTGTTTATAAGTTTTTCTGTGATATGTGTTTCCATTTCCCTTGGGTATATACCTAGGAGGGGAATTGCTGAGACTTACGGTAATCATATGCTTAACCTTGAGGAACTGCCAAACTGGTTTCCAAAGTGGGTGCGCTATTTTTCATTCTCATTGGCAGTATTATGAGGGTTCCAATTTCTCCTCATCCTCACCCACACTTGTCATTGTCTGCCTTTTTAATTATAGTTCTCTTAATGGGTGTGAAGTCGTATCTCACTGTGGTTTTGGTTTACATTTACTTGATGATTAATGATGAGCATCTCTTCACATGCTTATTGGCCATATGTATATCTTCTTTGGAAAATTATTAAATCCTCTGTGCAACTTGTAATTGGATTATTTATCTTCTAATTATTGAGTTATGTGAGTTCTTAATATATTCTACATACAGAACCCTTATTTGTTTTGTGATTTGCAGATGTTTTCTCCTATCCTGTGGGTTGTCTTTTCACTTTCTTGGTGGTTTCCTTTCCTTTGCAGCACAGAAATTTTTAATTTTGAAGTCCAGGTTACTTATTTTTTCGTGGCTTGTGCTTTTGGTGTCATATCTAAGAAACCGTTGCCTGATCCAAGGTCATGAAGATTTACTGCTGTGTGTTCCTCTAAGAATTTTATATCTCTTGCATTCTGCAAGGTCTTCAATCCACTTTGCATTAATTTTCTTATATGGTGTTCAGTAGAGGTCCAACTTCATTCTTTTTTGCACTTGGATATCCAGTTGACCCAACATCATTTGTTGAAAAGACTCTTTTTACCCGTTGAATCCGCTCGTCACTCTTGTCAAAAGTTAGTTGATTACGGGCTTCCCTGGTGGCACAGTGGTTGAGAGTCCGCCTGCCGATGCAGGGGACACGGGTTCGTGCCCCGGCCCGGGAAGATCCCACATGCCGCGGAGGGGCTGGGCCCATGAGCCATGGCCGCTGAGCCTGCGCGTCCAGAGCCTGTGCTCCGCAACGGGAGAGGCCACAACAGTGGCCCGCGTACCGCAAAAAAAAAAAAAAAAAAAAGTTGATTGTAAATTTAAGAGTTTATTTGTGAACTATCAGTTCTATTCCATTGATCTATAAGTCTATCCTTATGTTAGTACCACACTGTGTTGATCAGTGTAGCTTCGCAGTAAGTTTTGAAATTGGGGAGAGTGAGTTCTCCAACTTGGTTCTTCTGTTTCAAGGTCATCTCAGCTATTCCAGGTCCCTTGCATTTTCGTATGAATTTAAGGATAACCTTGTCAACTTCTACAAAGAAGTCAGCTGAAATTTTGATGTAGATTGCATTAAATCTGTTGATCAATTTGCCATCTTAACAATATTAAGTCTTCTGATTCATTTAGATCTTCTATTTCTTTCAACAATGTTTTGTAGATTTCAGTGTATACAATTTACACTTCCTTTATTAAATTTATTCCTAAGAATTTTTTGATGATATTTTATATGGATTTTCCCCTTAATTTCATTTTCAGATTGTTCATTGCAAGTACATAAAAATACAATAGAGTTTTGCATGCTGATCTTATATCTTGCAACTTTGCTGAAAAATAAATAACGTTTAAGCTAAAAAGATAAAAGTAATTTTAAACTTTTATTTCTAAAAGTTAGAGATCATAATTTGAGCCATATAATGTCCAAGTAAGTGTACTAAGTTATGTCAACAGGCTTTTCTAATAATTAGGGGGGAAATAAGCCCCAGTTTCTTCCCTGCCATGTCAGTTGACGGCTATAGTATTTTCAAGCTTTTATTCTCTAAACTCACACCTTTCAAGAATATGTATAAATTGAAAATGATTACAGATTTGAGATGTTAAGGGATCTAGTTTTATATCCTGGATTCAGTCCCAAGCACACACTCATGATAGAGTGATTTCAAGTGATCAATTTAGAAGGACTTTCATTCTGAACATTTTGATCTGTCATTAGTTCATTCTCTTTTTTTTTTGGCTGTGTTGGGTCTTTGTTGCTGTGTGCTGGCTTTCACTAGTTGCGGCGAGCGGGAGCTACTCTTCATTGCAGTGTGCAGGCTTCTCATTGAGGAAACTTCTCTTGTTGCGGAGCATGGGCTGTAGGCGCAGGCTTCAGTAGTTGTGGTGTGTGGGTTCAGTAGTTGTTGTGGCTTGCGGGCTCTAGATCACAGGCTCAGTAGTTGTGGCACATGGGCTTAGTTGCTCCATGGCATGTGAGATCTTCCCGGACCAGGTCTCGAACCCATGTATGTCCCCTGCATTGGCAGGCGGATTCTTAACCACTGCACCACCAGGGAGGTCCCCATCCATGTTTTTGACCTGGATATTTTCTTTTCTTTATTGTTTTTGTTTGATTAATTTCTTTCTTTTATTCTTTCTTAAAGCTTTATTCTTTTATATTTGTTTAAAAAATTGTTTTTACCCAGTTGAGCTCAAGATTGCAGGAGAAAGGAATCAATAGATGAAATTATCAAAAACATACGTAGGGCTAACTTTTGGCAATTTTGTCTCTTTGTGTGACTGGACTTTCTAACAGGTTGGTGGTGAATATCAATCAGGATTGAACACTGAATTCCAAACTCCACTGGCACTTCAGTCAGGAGTAAGTCAAGAGGAAGACAAGAAAGAGGTATGTAGTGATAATGGCTTTTGGACATCAGTGTTTCTACTCTAATAGTATATGTGAGATTGGAAACAATTTGTTGTGTCCTAACACATTAAGAGCTAGTACTACAAATTCCATAGATAAAGGCACAAAAGTTGCTTGACTCATTTTAATATGTTGAACTTCTCTTCTAAGCTTCTAGGATTTAGGGTACCTTGATGTGAAATCAGAGAGGTGATCCTAGTGAGTTTCTTCAGTTAGTGTATATTTGCCATAATAGCTAATTTAAGGAAGAGTTTTAATTTGTGACTTCCTTTTTTTCCTTTTCAATCTAAAGTTAGTTTAAATGAACAGTTTTTAACACTGGCCATGCACCAGAATCAGACATGGAGCTTTTTTCCAAATACAAATGCCTGGACCCAAAGCAGATATACTGAATCAGTATCTTAGGTAGGTTTGGGGCATCTGTGTTTTAAAAAAACACCACAGATGATTGTGATGTATCTTCAATATTGAGAACTGTTATTATAGTTTTAATAATTTTTACCAAAAAGACACAAGCTACTCTAAGGACAAAAACATGTCTGTGTGTATACTAGTGCTCTTTGAGCAGCTTGTGCCCTTAAAAAGAGAATATATAAATTTGGAAGTATGAACAGATCACGCACAGGGTAGTAGCATTTGCTTTTTTTTTTTTTTTTTTTTAAATTAATTATTTATTTATTTTTGGCATCGTTGGGTTTTTGTTGCTGCACGTGGGCTTCCTCTAGCTGTAGCGAGCAGGGGCTACTCTTCCTTGTGGTGCACGGGTTTCTCATTGTGGTGACTTCTCTTGTTGCGGAGCACGGGCTCTAGGCACGTGGGCTTCAGTAGTTGTGGCACGTGGGCTCAGTAGTTGTGGCTCACAGGCTCTAGAGCGTAGGCTCAGTAGTTGTGGTGCACAGGCTTCATTGCTCCGCGGCATGTGGGATCTTCCCGGACCAAGGCTCGAACCCATGTACCCTGCATTGGCAGGCAGATTCTTAACCACTGTGCCACCAGGGAAGCCCCAGCATTTGCTTTTATTATACTTGTTCCCTTTAAAAGTATGATGCTCTGATATTCCTCAGTCTTCCCTCCCTCCTCCCCACCATATTAGGCTAGGCTTAGAGTGTGCTTTTGTAGTGTGGTTTTAATTTTGGAAAGTTAAAGTGACGTTCTGTTATAAAATACCTCTTACATTCTTTCTTTGGTTCTGCTTCTGTGGTACTTACTACTTGGGAGCACAGAGTAAATATAGTATGTATCTTATCATATTAAATATAATCATTTCCTCAAGGGCTATTGACAACTGACCATGCTAAGTGCAAACTAAATTAGTACTTCTTTCTCTGATTTGTCTGTTACATCTAATAGCTATGTGCTTGAAAATATAAATCTCTTGCTATATGTGATATTATCCTGAGTCACCATAAATAGAAGGAAATTAAGGACTTAATTCCCTGTGACTTTTGTGTCATATAGTTTTCTTGTCTATGGCACAAGGATTTTCCTTTCTTGGAAAGTCCTCTGAGAGTGGAATCTTAACAATTTTAACTTCTTTTCTTTAGCGTCAAAAGCAGTACCTGAGATATAGACGACTTTTCATGGATATTGAAAGAGAACAAGTGAAAGAACAACAGAGGCAAAAAGAACAAAGGAAGAAAATTGAAAAGTAAGTTCTTTGATCCTCATTGTGAGCCTTAAATTACCAGTTAAGATGATTTTGGAAGCTAGGTTTTAGAAATAATCAAGCAGTGGTTTTACCTTCTTATCCAAAGTGGAAACAACTGTTTTTGATCTGGGTCGTAGTATTAAAAGGTGGTTAAGAGCTATGTTTTTTTAATAGACTTTTTTTGGGAGTAGTTTTAGGTTCATAGCAAAATTAAGCAGAAAGTACAGAAAGTTCCCATTTACTCCCTGCCCCTACACATGGACTACTTCCTCCACTGTCAATATCCTGTACCACAGTGATACATTTGTTACAACTCATAAACCTACATTGACATATCATAATCTATATTTTACATTAGGCTTCAGTCTCAGTGTTGTACATTATTATAGGTTTTGACAAATGTATAATGACATGTATCTACAAATGTAGTATCATACAGAATAGTTTTATTGCCCTAAAAATGTTCTGTGCTCTGTGTATTCATCTCTCCCTTCCCCCAGCCTGTGGCAACCACTGATCTTGTTACTGGCTCCATTGTTTTGCTATTGGGTTGGCCAAAAGGTTCGTTTGGTTTTTGTGTAAGATGGCTCTAGTAGCACTTAGTTGTCTTTAACTTCATTCAAAATAAGTTTGATTGTATGTGACAGCTGTCATATCAGCGTGCATTTAAAAAAAGACTTATCAAAATTGGTGAATTTTTGTGTAGCCATTTTAATATTGAAGATGGAAGGAAAAAACCAACATTTTTGGCATATTATGCTTTATTATTTCAAGAAAGGTTAAATACACAACCGAAATGCAAAAGAAAATTTGTGCAGTATATAGAGAAGGTGCTGTGACTGATCGAACATGTCAAAAGTGGTCTGCAAAGTTTTGTGCTGGAGACTTCTTGCTGGATGATGCTCCACGGTCAGGTAGACCAGTTGAAGTTGATAGCAATCAAATCGAAACATTAATTGAGAACAATCAACATTATACCACACGGGAGATAGCCGACATACTCAAAATATCCAAATCAAGCGCTGAAAATCATTTGCACCAGCTTGGTTATGTGAATCGCTTTGACGTTTGGGTTCCACATAAGTTAAGCGAAGAAAATCTTCTTGACCGTATTTCCGCATGCGATTCTCTACTTAAACGTAATGAAAACATTCCATTTTGAAAACAAATTGTGAGGGGTGATGAAAAGTGGATACTGTACACTAATGTGGAATGGAAGAGATTGTGGGGCAAGCGAAATGAACCACCACCAACCACACCAAAGGCCAGTCTTCATCCAAAGAAGGTGATGTTGTATATGTGGTGGGATTGGAAAGGAGTCCTCTATTATGAGCTCCTTCTGGAAAACCAAACGATTAATTCCAACAAGTTCTGCTCCCAGTTAGACCAACTGAAAGCAGCACTCGATGAAAAGCATCCAGAATTAGTCAGCAGAAAACGCATAATCTTCCATCAGGATAACACAAGACCTCAGGTTTCTTTGATGACCAGGCAAAAACTATTACAGCTTGAATGGGAACTTCTGATTCACCCGCCACATTCACCAGACACTGCACCTTCGGATTTCCATTTATTTTGGTCTTTATAAAATTCTCTTAATGGAAAAAATTTCAATGCCCTGGAAGCTGTAAAAGGCACCTGGAAGAGTTCTTTGCTCAAAAAGGTAAAAAGTTTTGGGAAGATGGAATTATGAAGTTGCCTGAAAAATGGCAGAAGGTAGTGGAACGAAAGGGTGAATACATTGTTCAATAAACTTCTTGGTGAAAATGAAAAAATGTATCTTTTATTTTTACTTAAAAACCAAAGGCACTTTTTGGCCAACCCAGTATTTTCAGAATATCATATAGCTGGAATCATACGGTATGTAGCCTGTTCAGACTGACTTTTTCCCCTTAGTATTATGCACTTAAGATTGCTCAAATTCCTTTTAATGGCTTGATAATTCATTTCTTTTTAGTGCTGAATAATATTCTAAAATCTGGATGTACTACAGTTTATTTATCCATGCACCTACTGAAGGATATCTTGGTTTCTTCCAAGATTTGGCAGTTACAAATAAAGCTACTATAAGTATCCATGTGCAGGTTTTGTGTGGGCATAAATTTTCAACTTCTTTGGGTAAATACTGAGGAGTACATTTGCTGGATTGTATGGTAAGAGGATGTTCACTTTTCTAAGAAACTATCAAACCTTCTTCCAAAATGTACCACTTTGCAATCCATCAGCAATGAATGAGAGTTCCCGTTGCTCCACATCCTTGTCAGCATTTGATGCTGTCGACATTTTGAATTTTGGCCATTGTAATAGGAGTGTGTGTTATCTCGTTATTTTAAATTGCATTTCCCTGATGACATGATGAGGAGCATCTTTTCATATGCTCACTAGCCATCTGTATATCATCTTTGGTGAAGTGTCTGTTCAGGTCTTGGGCCCATTTTTTAATTGGGCTATTTGTTTTCTTATTCTTGAGTTTTACGGGTTCTTTGTATATTTTGGATAATAGTACTTTATCAGATGTGTCTTTTGCAAATAATTCCTCCTAGTCTGTGGCTTGAATTCTCATTCTCATGACATTGTCTTTTGGAGAGGAGATGTTTTTAATTTTAATGAAATTCAGCTTATAATTATTTTTTTCATAGATCATGCCTTTGATATTATATCTAAAAAGTCATTGCTGTACCCAAAGTCACCTATATTTTCTTTTGTTATCTTCTAGGAATTTTGTACTTTTGTGTTTTACATTTAGCGTTATGATACATTTTGAGTTAACTTTTGTCAGGGGTATAAGGTCTGTGTCCGTATTTCTTTTTTTTTTCACACAGATATTCAGTTGTTCCTATACCATTTGTTGAAAAGACTATCTTTGCCTCATTATATTGCCTTTGCTCCTTTGTCAAAGATCGGTTAAGTGTATTTGTGAGGGTCTATTTCTGGGCTCTCTGTTCTGTGCCATTGACCTATTTGTCTATTCTTTTGCCAATACCACACTGTCTTAAAAGGGAAATGATGCCTGTAAGAGACTCACTTTAACTTCAAGGACACACATAGGCTGGAAGTGGAGGGATGGAAAAAGATATTCCATGCAAATGCTTACAAAAAGAGAGCAGGGATACCTATCCTTGTATCAGAAAAAATAAACTAAGTTAAAAAAGAAGGGTCACAATAGACAAAGAAGTCACTATATGTGATAAAAGGATCAATTCATGAAGATGACATAACGATTGTAAATATCCAACACCGGAGCATCTAAATATAAAGCAGATATTAATAGAACTGAAGGGAGAAATAAACAATACAGTAAAAGTAGGAGACTTTAATACCCCCCTCTCAACAATGGATAGATCATACAGAAAGAAAATCAATAAGGAAACAGCACTTTTGAGCAATACTATAGACCAAATGGATCTATACACACATATACAGAACATTCTATCCAACAGCAGCAGAAAACAACATTCTCTTCAAGAACAAACAGAACATTCTCCAGGATAGATCATATGTTAGGCCACAAAACAAATCTTAACAAATCAAGAAGATTGAAATTATATCAAGCATCTTTTCCAAACACAATAGTGTGAAACTAGAAATCAATAACAGGAAGAAAATTGGAAAATTCACAAATACATGGAATTTAAACAACACACTCCTGAACAACCAGTGGACCAAAGAAGAAATCAAAAGGGAAATTTTAAAAAATCTTGTGATATTATGGGATATGGCAAAAGCATTTCTAAGAGGAAAGTTTATATCTATAAAGAGAAAAGATCTCAAATAAACAACCGAACCTTCCACCTGAAGGAACTGGAAAAAGAAGAGCAAACTAAGCTCAAAATTAATAGAAGGAAGGAAATAACGATTAGAGCAGAAATAAAGAATAGGGAAAAAATAGAAATGATCAGCAAAACTAAGAATTGGTTTTTGAAAAGATAAAACAAAATTGAAAATCCTTCGCTAGATTAACCAAGAAAAAAACTCAAATAAATAAAATTATAAGTGAAAGAGGACTCATTACAACTGACACCACAGAAACACAAAGGTTTATAAGAGACTACCATTTACAATTATATGCCAACAAATTGGACAACCTAAGAAAAATGGATAAATTTCTAGAAACATACAACCTATCAAGACTGGATTATGGAGAAATAGAAAATCTGAACAGACCAATTGCAAGTAGGGAGATTGAATTAGTAATCAAAAACCTCCCAACAACAGTTGAGGAGCAGACAGCTTCACTGGGAATTCTACCAAACGTTTAAAGAGGAATTAACACTGATCCTTCTCAAACTTCCAAAAAATAGAAGAGGAGGGAACACTTCCAAACTTATTACGAGGCCAGCATTATCCTGATATCAAAACCAGACAAGGACACTACAAGAAAAGAAAATTACAGGCTACTATCCTTGATGAATGTAGATGCAGAAAGTTTCAACAAAGTATTAGCAAATTGAACCCAACAATACATTAAAAGGACCACACACCAGGATCAAGTGGAATTTATTCTAGGGATGCAAGGATGGTTCAAATCCACAAATCAATCAGTGTGATACACCATATTAACATAATGAAAGATAAAAATCATGTGATTGTCTCAGTAGACGCAGAAAAAGCACTTGACAAAATTCAACATCCATTCATGATAAAAACTCTCAACAAAGTGGATATAGAGGGAACATACCTTGACATAATAAAGACCATATATGACAAGTCCATAGCTAACATCATACTCCATGGTGAAAAGCTGAAAGCTTTTCCTTTTAGGATCAGGAACAAGACAAAAACGCCTATTCTTGCCACTTTTATTCAACATAGTACAGGAAGTCCTAGCCTGAGCAGTTAGTCAAGAAAAATAAATAAAAACATTAAATTGGAAAGGAAGAATTAAAAGTGTGACTATTTACAGATGACATGATATTATATACAGAAAACCCTTAGACTCCACCAAAAATCTGTTAGAACTAAATGAATTCAGTAAAGTTGCAGGATACAAAATCAATTTACAAAAATCAGTTGTATTTCCATATATTAACAATGAACTATTGAAAACAGAAATTGAGAAAACAATCCTATTTACCTTAACATCAAAAAGAATAAAATACTTATGAGTAAATTTAACCAAGGAGGTGAAAGATCTTTACACTGAAAACTATAAGACATTGTTGAAAGAAATTGAAGAAGACACAATTAAATGGAAAGATATTTCATGCCCATGGGTTGGAAGAGTTAGTATTGTTAAAAATATCCATACTACCCAAAGCAGTCCACAGATGCAGTCCCTATCAAAATTCCAATGGCAGAAATAGACAAACAACCCTAAAATCCATATAAAACCACAAAAGACCCTGAATAGCCAAAGCAATGTTGAGAAAGGAGCACAAAGCTGGAGACATCACACGTCCTGATTTTAGACTATATTAAAAAGCTATAGTAATCAAAACAGTGTGGTATTGACATAAAAACAGATACATATATGATGGGACAGAATAAAGAGTTCAGAAATAAATCAATTAATTTGTGATGAGAGAGCCAAGAATATGCAATGGAGAAAGGATAGTCTTGTCAATAAATGGTGTTGGGAAAACTGGACAGCAGCACGCAAAAGAATTAAATTGGACCCTATCTTACACTATCAAAAATCAACTCAAAATGGATTAAAAACTTGAACTTAAGACCTGAAACTGTAAAACTCCTAGAAGAAAGCACAGAGGTAACCTCCTTGACATTAGTCTTAATAATGATTTTTTGAATATGATACCATAAGCACAAGCAACAAAAGCAAAAAAAATCTAGTGAGAGTACATCAGACTAAAAAGCTTCTGCACAACAAAGTGAAAGGGAATTGTATGAAATGAGAGAAAATATTTGCAAACCGTGTAACCGATAAGTGTTCATATCCAAAATATATAATGAACTCACTCAACCCAATAGAAAAAAAAATTTAAAAATGCACAAATGACCTGAATAGACATTTTTTCCAAGAAAACATAAAAATGGTCAACAGGTACGTGAAAAAGTGCTCAACATTACTAATCATCATGGAAATGCAAATCAAAGCCATAATGAGATACCACACCTATTTGAATGGCTGTTATCAAAAAGACAAGACATAAGGGCTGGCAAGGATGTGGAGAAAAGGGAACACATGTGCATTCTTGGTAGGAATATAAATTGGTATAGACATTATGGAAAACAGTATAGAGGTTCCTCAAAAAATTAAAAGTAGAACTACCATATAGTCCAGCAATTCTACTTTTGGATATATATCTGAAGGAAATTCAATCACTATTTCAAAGAAATATGTGCACTCCTATGTTCATTGCAGTTTTATTCACAATAGCCAAGACATGGAAGCTGCCTAAGTGTCCATTAACAAGTGAATGGATAAAAATAATGTGGTGTAAATATAACAGAATATTATTCGGCCATGAAAAAGAAGGAAATCCTGCCATTTGTGACAGCATGAATGAAACTTGAGGGCATTATACTAAGTGAAATAAGTCAGATAAAGAAAGACAACTACTTTATGACCTCACATGTTAAATCTTAAAAAGTTGAACTTATAGAAACAGAGAATAGATTGGTGGTTGCCAGGACTTGGTGGGTGGGGGAAATGAGATGTTGGTCAAAAGGTACAAACTTTTAGTTATAAGATTAATAAGTTCTGGGATCTAATAATGTACAGCATGGTAACTATAGTTAACAATACTGTATTATATACTTGACATTTGCTAAGAGACTAGATCTTGTATGTTCTCATCTGTCTTTCTGTCTGTCTATCTAGCTATCTAAGAGTATTGGTATACATTGTATACCTTAAAGTTACACAGTGTTTTTTCTCAATTATATCTCAGTAAAGCTGGGAAAAAAATATGAGTTCCAAGGCAAGGACCTACCGTCTTATCTGGGTCTGAGAGTGATTCTGCATTTATTCAGCAGATATGAATTTGGCATCTTTCATATCCTGACACTGTCCTAGGCACAAGCAATACAAAGATAAATAAAATGTGGTTTCTTTTCTTGAAGAATTCATAATCTAGGGTGGATGGGGAAAGAATTGTATGCAAATGAGTTATATAATTATTATAATAGAAGTAAGTACAGAGTCCCTGAGAGCACAGAAGAGGGATTACTGATTTCATATGGAGTGTTAAAGAAATTATTACATTTCACTTGGACCTAGATGGATAAATGTGTGTTTACTGGGGAAGTGGATAAGGATGGTGAGGTAGAAAAATCAACAAAAACTGAGTCAGGGTGGAAGGAAATAATAGTATTCGTGCAGAGTTTTATAATTTACAAGGGCTTTCATATATTATCTTGTTCATATATTATCTTGTTTTATTGTTTCAACAATAAAACAAATGTTTGTTGAATGTTAAAGCCTACCACGTGGCAGGCACTGTACTGAATGCTGAGGATATGCAATTTGCATATGTGGCAGGATAGTGGTTCATAGCACAAATTAAGAATCAAATAGTCTTAGGTTTGAATTTTCTACCTATTGGCTATGTAACCTTGAGCACAGTTCTTCATGTGGATGAACTTCTTCATGTGGATGAACTTCTTTTTTTTTCAAAAATTTTTTGGAATTTTAAAATTTAATTTAAATTATTTTTTTATACAGCAGGTTATTATTAGTTATCTATTTTATACACATCAGTGTATACATGTCAATCCCAGTCTCCCAGTTCATCCCCCCACTCCTCACTGTCCCCCCCTGGTTCCATACGTTTGTTCTCTATGTCTGTGTCTCTGTTTCTGCTTTGCAAACTGGTTCATCTGTACCATTTTTCTAGATTCCACATATATGCGTTAATATACGATATTTGTTTTTCTCTTTCTGACTTACTTCACTCTGTATGACAGTCTCTAGGTCCATCCACATCTCTACAAATAACCCAATTTTGCTCCTTTTTATGGCTGAGTAATATTCCATTGTATATATGTACCACATCTTCTTTATCCATTCATCTGTCGATGGGCATTTAGGTTGCTTCCGTGACCTGGCTACTGTAAATAGCGCTGCAGTGAACACTGGGGTGCATGTGTCTCTTTGAATTATGGTTTTCTCTGGGTATAAGCCCAGTAGTGGGATTCCTGGGTCATATGGTAATTCTATTTTTAGTTATTTAAGGAACCTCCATACTGTTCTCCATAGTGGCTGTATCAATTTACATTCCCACCAACAGTGCTAGAGGGTTCCCTTTTCTCCACACCCTCTCCAGCATTTGTCGTTTGTAGATTTTCTGATGATGCCCATTCTGACTGGTGTGAGGTGATACCTCACTGTAGTTTTGATTTGCATTTCTCTGATAATTAGTGATGTTGAGCAGCTTTTCTTGTGCTTCTTGGCCATCTGTATGTCTTCTTTGGAGAAATGTCTATTTAGGTCTTCTGCCCATTTTTGGATTGCGTTGTTTGTTTTTTTAATATTGAGCTGCATGAGCTGTTTATATATTTTGGAGATTAATCCTTTGTCTGTTGATTCAGTTGTAAATATTTTCTCCCATTCTGAGGGTTGTCTTTTTGTCTTGTTTATGGTTTCCTTTGCTTTGCAAAAGGTTTTAAGTTTCATTAGGTCCCATTTGTTTATGTTTGTTTTTATTTCCATTACTCTAGGAGGTGGGTTAAAAAAGATCTTGCTGTGATTTATGTCACAGAGTGATCTTCCTATGTTTTCCTCTAAGAGTTTTATAGTGTCCAGTCTTACATTTAGGTCTTTAATCCATTTTGAGTTTATTTTTGTGTATGGTGTTAGGGAGTGTTCTAATTTCATTCTTTTACATGTAGCTGTCCAGTTTTCCCAGCACCACTTATTGAAGAGACTGTCTTTTCTCCATTGTATATCCTTGCCTCCTTTGTCATAGATTAGTTGACCATAGGTGCGTGGGTTTACCTCTGGGCATTCTATCCTGTTCCATTGATCTATATTTCTGTTTTTGTGCCAGTACCATATTGTCTTGATTACTGTAGCTTTGTAATATAGCCTGAAGTCAGGGAGTCTGATTCCTCCAGCTCCATTTTTTCCCCTCAAGATTGCTTTGGCTATTTGGCATCTTTTGTGTCTCCATACAAATTTTAAGATTTTTTTGTTCTAGTTCTGTAAAAACTGCCATTGGTAATTTGATAGGGCTTGCATAGAATCTGTAGATTGCTTTGGGTACTATGGTCATTTTCACAATGTTGATTCTTCCAATCCAAGAACATGGTATATCTCTCCATCTGTGTCATCTTTGATTTCTTTCGTCAGTGTCTTATAGTTTTCTGAGTACAGGTCTTTTACCTCCTTAGGTAGGTTTATTCCAAGGTATTTTATTCTTTTTTTGCAATGGTGAATGGGATTGTTTCCTTAATTTCTCTTTCTGATCTTTCATTGTTAGTGTACAGGAATGCATGAGATTTCTGTGCATTAATTTTGTATCATGCAACCTTACCAAATTCATTGATTAGCCCTGGTAGTTTTCTGGTGGCATTTTTAGGATTATGTATATTGTCATGTCATCTGCAAACAATGACAGTTTTACTTCTTCTTTTCCAATTTGTATTCCTTTTATTTCTTTTTCTTGTCTGATTGCAGTGGTTAGTACTTCTAAAACTATGTTGAATAAGAGTGGCGAGAGTGGTCATACTTGTCTTGTTCCTGATCTTAGAGAAAATGCTTTCAGTTTTTCACCATTGAGAATGATGTTTGCTGTGGGTTTGTCATATATGGCCTTTATTATGTTGAGGTAGGTTCCCTCTATGCCCACTTTCTGGAGAGTTTTTATCATAAATGGGTGTTGAATTTTGTCAAGAGCTTTTTCTGCATCTATTGAGATGATCATATGGCTTTTATTATTCAATTTGTTAATATGGTGTATCACATTGATTGATTTGCATATATTGAAGAATCCTTGCATCCCTGGGATAAATCCCACTTGATCATGGTGTGTGATCCTTTGAATGTGTTGTTGGATTCTGTTTGCTAGTATTTTGTTGAGGACTTTTGCATCTATATTCTTCAGTGATATTGGTCTGTAATTTTTTTTTTAGTAGTATCTTTGTCTGGTTTGGGTATCAGGGTGATGGTGGCCTTGTAGAATGAGTTTGGGAGTGTTCCTTCCTCTGCAATATTTTGGAAGAGTTTGAGAAGGGTGGGCGTTAGCTCTTCTCTAAATGTTTGATAGAATTCACCTGTGAAGCCATCTGGTCCTGGACTTCTGTTTGTTGGAAGATTTTTAATCACAGCTTCCATTTCATTACTTGTGATTGGTCTGTTCATATTTTCTATTTCTTCCTGGTTCAGTCTTGGAAATTTATACCTTTCTAAGAATTTGTCCATTTCTTCCAGGTTGTCCATTTGATTGGCATAGAGTTGCTTGTAGTAGTCTCTTATGATGCTCTGTATTTCTGCAGTGTCCATTGTAACTTCCCCTTTTTCATGTCTAATTTTATTGATTTGATTCCTTTCCCTGTTTTTCTTGAGGAGTCTGGCTAAAGGTTTATCAATTTTGTTTATCTTCTCAAAGAACCAGCTTTTAGTTTTATTGATCTTTGCTATTGTTTTCTTTGTTTCTATTTCATTTATTTCTGCTCTGATCTTGATGTTCTTTCCTTCTACTAACTTTGGGTTTTGTTTGTTCTTCTTTCTCTAGTTCCTTTAGGTGTAAGGTTAGATTGTTTATTTGAGACTTTTCTTGTTTCTTGAGGTAGGCTTGAATTGCTATAAACTTCCCTCTTAGAACTGCTTTTGCCGCATCCCATAGGTTTTGGATCGTCATGTTTTCACTGTCATTTGTCTCTAGGTTTTTTTTATTTCCTCTTTGATTTCTTCAGTGATCTCTTGGTTATTTAGTAATGTGTTGTTTATTCTCCATGTGTTTGTGTTTTTAAAGTTTTTTTTCCCTGTAATTGATTTCTAATCTCATAGCTTCATGGTTCAGAAAAGATGCTTGATATAATTTCAATTTTCTTAAATTTACTGAGGCTTGATTCGTGACCCAAGATGTGGCCTATCCTGGAGAATGTTCTGTGGGCACTTTAATTCTTCTAGGTATTTGTTCTTTAATTTTTCTAGGTCCTTGTTAAACATTTCTTGCATCTTCTCGATCTTTGTTTGCCTCCATTCTTTTTCCGAGGTCTTGGATCATCTTCACTATCATTATTCTGAGTTCTTTTTCTGGAAGGTTGCCTATCTCCACTTCATTTAATTGTTTTTCTGGGGTTTTATCTTCTTCCTTCATCTATTACATAGCCCTCTGCCTTTCCATTTTGTCTTTCTGTGAATGTGGTTTTTGTTCCACAGGCTGCAGGATTGTAGTTCTTGCTTCTGCTCAAGTGTTTTGATTGGATAAAAGCGATGAATGCTGCACTCTCTGCCTAGCGGAGAAAAGGGTAAACTTTCTGGTCATAGATAACATAATTTGGAGCCTGTAAAAAATTTTAAAACAATATTATTCAGTCAAAATTATCTAGGCGTGTCAAGAGATAGGACCAGATAACCAAAAGCTAACAGAAGCAGGCTTACAGATGCCACAGATACTGGTGTTATCATACAAGGACTTTAAAACACTTGATTAATATCTTTAAGTAAATAGAGGAAAAGATGGAGAAAAAAAATGAAAATATGGAGAATTTCACCAGAGAACTGAAATCTTTAAAATAGAATAAAATAGAAAGTCTTAAATTGAAAAAATATGATCTTAAAATATGCACTCCTGGGCTTCCCTGGTGGCACAGTGGTTGAGAATCCACCTGCCAATGCAGGGGACATGGGTCCAAGCCCTGGTTCAGGAAGATCCCACATGCCACGGAGCAACTAAGCCCGTGCACCACAACTACTAAGCCTGTGCTCTGGAGCCCGCAAGCCACAACTACTGAGCCCGTGTCCCACCCCACGACTACTGAAGCCCATGCGCCTAGAGCCCGAGCTCCGCAACAAGAGAAGCCACCGCAATGAGAAGCCCGTGCGCCAGAACAAAGAGTAGCCCCCGCTTGCCACAACTAGAGAGAAGCCTGCACGCAGCAATGAAGACCCAACGCACCCAAAGATAAATAAATACATAAATTTAAAAAAAAAGAATTATCTTTCACTGGTGGAAGTAAATCATTTTTTTCTATTCTTTCTGATTTTCAATTTTTTATCATTAGCATATTTGATTTTGGGAGCCTAAGCAATATCTATATTGTAAGGGACCCCTTGCTGAATATCTTGTTTATTTTGCTATAGAGAGTACAAAGACTTCTGAAATTTTTATGTGGCAGTCCACTGGTGAGAATAGTTTTCCTGTGAGGTGTTTAATAGTTCCTTTGGTATGTCTTTATTCTCACATTTCTTTCCCCTTTGAGATATGTTATAATACTCTTGTCCTAAAAGCAACTTGACAAAAACTGCTGCAGTAAAAAAGTGTGTGTGTGTGTGTGTGTGTGTATTTTGGATTGGGGTTAGAAGAGAGAGGCTTGGAAGAATCCTCATGAGGTTGTCTAGGGTATCCTTTAGGCAGAATTCTATTTAAATATTTCAAGGATCTTTTCTATTCTTAATATCCTTTAGGATTGTAGTTATATTGATATAATCTCCCAAATAACAATTTCAGAACATAAGGACATTGGCTCTCGGACGTTTGTTCCTATATCTAGGCCAGATTTGTCTTACTATAACCTAGTTATTTTGCCATAATTATGATCTGATCTACATCAAAAAAAATCTCTTTTCTGTGGTGCCCATATATAAGCGTTTTTACAGACTCATCAGGCAAAAGACAGAATGGAAATTTCAGTTCATTTAACTGAAGCCAAGACATCCCTGCTGTGGGTATTTTATGTCTACCTTAAATGGTTTTATGACATCCCTACCACATGGCATAGTTGGTGGGGAATTCTTCTTTAGCTACACTGCTGACCTTCTATGAAAGCTTTTCTACTTAAGGCTTTTGTTTTATTGCCATTTTCTCACCAGATAATCTTTTTCTTGTTGTATTTATACCCTTGACCCCAGAAAAAATATGAAGGTCTCTGTCTTACAGATGGTATCAGAACATTAAATCTGTTGTCATTGACAGTTTGCAAGTAATTAAAATTTATTTTTTGCTTTTTCCTTGTTGAAGAAACTAAATCATGTATGCCTTCTTTGCATGGGGGTTATATGTTTTAACTTAAAGACAAAAGCCATTTTAGCAACATTCTAAAGTAAACATATACCTGCTTTCTGAATCAGGATTGTTAATAACCACTTTACCTCACCCAGTTGTTATAAGAATCAAATGATATGTTTTCATTCATTCACTTAGCAGCTGCTTATTGAGCATCTATTAATTGGTAGACATGATGCTAGATTTAAGAGTTGCAAAAAATGGAAGACATGATCCCACCCTTCAAGGATCTTACTAGGTAGATTTCACTGACTAATGGGGAGACAGATAAATGAATAGGTAACCATAATACCATATATTAAGTATTACAAGACAGTATAGCAAGTGATTAAGAACATGGGGATACATGTGTTGAAGTCCCAGTTCTGCTGCCTACCAGCTCTGTGACTTTGGGCAAGTTACCTTCTATAAGCCCCAGTTTCTTCTCTATAAAACAGGGATAATAATGATATATACCTTAGAAAGTTGCTGTGAGGATTAAATGAGGTAACATAGTAAATGAGCTTAGTATAGAATCTGGCATGTAGTATATGCTCAATAAATGTTAGTTGCCAAATATTTAAGGGAAAAAATAATACCAAGTTTTATATAAAATATTCCAGAGAATGGAAAACAGGGAATACTTCCCAGATAATTATAGAAGACAGTATAACCTTAATACCAACCTGTCATGGGTATTACAAGAAAGCAATGTTACAGACTAATTTCTTTCATCAACATAAATGTAAAAAATCAAGTAAAATATCGGTAAAATAAAGTCTTTCTTCTTTTGTCATTAGAAGGAAAAAATTTCAAGAATGTCTGAGAGCACGGAGACTGTGTTTCGAAATCAAGTGTGAAAAAGGCCCCCCGTGGGGCAGAGCTGTTCAATCACACAAAAAAGAGAGAAGTCAGTCCGGCAGGAAGCCTGGCTGGGATATAAATTGCCCAGGGCCAGGGCATGCGCCAAGGCTGCTGCCGCTGGTGCCCGGTCCATTTTCTCCAGGACAGGGAAGGCTTCCTGGGCTGAGTTGTGAAGGGTTAGAAGAAGTCGTATGAGACAAAATTGGAATTGGACTGGGGAAAAGAGTAGATGGGGATTCTAGGCAAAAAGAATAGCATTGTAAAAGCAGTAACTCCTGAAAGAATAGGACACTTCTGAGTTGGATGTGATTGGAGCTAAAGGAATGGCAAGAAGTAAACCTTCAAAATGAGGAAAGATCATAAAGAACTTTGTACGTCATGAGAAGGAATTTGGATTTTATCCTGAAAACAGGAGCCATTTAGAGGCATTGTTAGGAATAGATAAAATGGCTAAGACTAGATGTTAGGGTATTACTGAAGTAATATACTAATAGAGAAGATGAGAAGTGAAATTAATTTTTTAAAGGTTATTAAATATTAAGCCCTTACTGCTTGTTAAATGCTTTACATAGATTATTGTATCATTTAATTGATATACAGTCCTGCAGGGTAGTGGTGGCCACCATTCATTGAGTGTTTACAATATGCCAGACATACTGTTGGGTGTTTTAGAGGCATTAGCTCATTTGCCTACTTCAATAACTGTATGAGGTAAATTTTATTATTCTTTTTATTTTACAGATGAGAAAATGAGCCCCAGAGAGGTTAAGTAATTTGCCTAAGATTAAGATCACACTTAGCAATGGCAGAACTGGGATTCAATCCCAGATTTATTTGACTCCATCACCTAAGCACTTTTTTTTTTTTTTTTGATTGTACGTGGGCCTCTCACTGTTGTGGCGTCTCCTGCTGCGGAGCACAGGCTCCGGACGCGCAGGCTCAGCGGCCATGGCTCACGGGCCCAGCCACTCCGTGGCATGTGGGATCTTCTTGGACCGGGGCACGAGCCCGTGTCCCCTGCATCAGCAGGCGGACTCTCAACCACTGCGCCACCAGGGAAGCCCCACCTAAGCACTTTGAAGGCTGTAACTTCAGTAAGTTATAAGCCAAGGCCAGGAAGGCAGTGAGGAGGAGGCAGTTTTAAGAGCGAAAGAGATAGAATTAATAAAATATTGTCAGAGGAGAATTCAAGGATAAATCCCAGGTTTATGGCTTAGGCCACCAGGTAAATGGGATACTATGAAACATTTTCCAGGAAGGAGGTGGAGGTGGAGAGGATAAGTTTAGTTTGGGGCATATTGGATTTGAAGTTCTTAAAGGAGATCCAAGTAGAGTGTCCAGTAGGAAATATTATTTTTAGTAATGATTTCAGAAATCACTAAGGAAGAATACTATCAGAATCAAGAAACAGAGAGAGAAAAAAAGTTGAACAGAAAAACATGATCAGCAGGCAAAGATTTAGACTGTGCTAGATTAGACCTTAATCATGTTGTACCAAAGAGGAAGATTTCTTTCATCTCCTTGAGAAGTTATTTTTCTAACAGAGCACCTCTTTTTTTTTGAATATTATTTTATTGTATTTTTTTATACAGTAGGTTCTTATTAGTTATCTATTTTATACTTATTAGTGTATATATGTCAATCCCAATCTCCCAATTCATCCCATCACCGCCACCTAACAGAGCACCTCTTTTAACTCCTGAAATAAATCTATTTCTTGTTCTTGTATGCAGAATTCCTTTTATTTGATAGTGTTAGTGTTGGCAAATTTCTGTGATTGCTCAAGTATGAATCCATAGAGCCAAAAAGATAGCCCTCGATTTTAGTTCTAGGTCTCTATCTTGTTTTAACTTTGTAAAGGATTAGTGGTGTGGCTTTATATGGAACATAGCTAACAAGAGTTTTTGAGTTGTTGTTGTAATTATAAGAATATATTTTTAGGGCTTCCCTGGTGGCGCAGTGGTTGAGAGTCCGCCTGCCGAGGTAGGGGGCGCGGGTTTGTGCCCCGGTCCGGGAGGATCCCGCGTGCCACGGAGCGGCTGGGCCCGTGAGCCGTGGCCGCTGGGCCTGCACGTCCGGAGCCTGTGCTCCACGATGGGAGAGGCCGCGGCAGTGAGAGGCCCGCGTACAAAAAAAAAAAAAAAAAAAAAGAATATATTTTTAATGCAGTTTGCCTGTGATAATCACTTTCTTTTCAGGATTCTCTTCAAAATGTAAATATTGACATCTACTTGTTGCTTAGTTCTGCAAACACCCAGTGTAGCAAGTTTACAAATCAATTTGCAGTGTTTTGTATTCTTACTCTCTTTTACTGAAAGTCTGACACTGGTTTTAGAATACCTTTTAGCATAACCAGAGAACCAGTATAATTGTATTCACGTCAGTGCCCTGGGAAAAACCGATATGTTGACATGTTGATTTCCAACCTAGTTTAGTTTCTATTGTGTGTCAGCTAAAAGATATATTTATGCAAGAAGCTTTAAAGACATCCGAGAAGAATAAACTTGTTTATAGAATAATTGTTTATATCAACTTTTTTAGTTGGTTTTTGCCATTTTTTATTTTTATGATCCTTTCTGAAACTACTGTATGGCAGTAGTTCTTAACCTGAGAATCTGACCAAAGCTGCGGATTCTTTTCCCAGATAAATACCTTTGAGACACTCAAGTGGAATGTCAAACTGGCAGGTAGTTAAGTAGGTTTGAATCTCAGAGGAATGGTCTATGCTGGAACTGTAGCTTAATGAGTTACAGGTGGTAGTGGGTGGTAACTGAAGCATATGGTATGCGTAAAGTCACCTGGGAAGAAGGCATAGTGTAAGATATGGAGAATGCCTAGATGTAGTGTGTTTCCGCTTATGTACTATGACTTTTTGGAGAGCCCCAAACTATTTTAATATCTAAGATATTTTGCTCCCTTGAATCAATTTTTGCTGCCTTGGGTACAATGTTGCCCCTGTTGAGAATGTAAATGCTAGATGGATTAACCTGTAGGCCACCACTGTCCTTAGAGAGACTTGTTTTGGTGGAGTGATTGATGGGTCTTAATAAGCCATAATGGAGTGGGAGAGGAGATCAGGAAATAGAGAGAGAAAGCTAGACAACTCTTAAGATGTTTGACTGTGAGGAGAGGAGTAGCTATGGGGGAGAAGGGGGAAAGGGCTGATTCCATCATTTCTAGTAATTGTCCTGTTACCAACATTTGAGAAACAATGCTGATGTGTTTCCTTAGCTCTCGGTTTACTGGTATGGAGAATAAATGGTATAGAGAATTATACCAGTAACTAAGCTGTTCTGTTGTCATTCACTTGGCTCCATTTGTTTCACTATTGAAAACCTCACTTTAATTTCTTATCTACAGAAAAATCTTTTCACATTCGCCTTTTTCACAAGCTAAGGAGTTATTGAACTAATCAAATATGAATGCCCTAAAAAATTTACTTTTTTTACTGGCTCTCTTTGGAATAAGATCTTTACATAAGAAGATCTTTAGCCAAGGGCACCTATGATCTTAGGCTTATCTTTAAACTTTTGTACTCTTTTAATCTCTTCCTTTTATTCTCTTATTTCATGCATTATATTTTAAGAGAGCACAGCGATGTGTATTTTAAAGCCAATTTTGGGGAATTCCCTGGTGGTCCAGTGGTTAGGACTCCAAGCTTCCACTGCAGGGGGCACGGGTTCAATCCCTGTTGGGGGAACTAAGATCTCTCATACTTGGCGGCACAGCCAAAAAAAAAAAAAAAAAGTCAGTTGTGAAGAGGTATGTGTCTTGTGGCTCTTCTCCACATTACCTTTCTCACATTCCTAGTCCACAACCTTATATGCCTTTAAATCTTGATCCTTGCTAGTTACAAAAACATTATCTCTCTGCCCAAGTGGCAATAGTGAGATTTCTTACCTCTACCCTATTACAACTTTATATCGCATTTGAGTTTGAATCATACCATAAAAGCTATATTTATGTTCTATACTCTTTGAGGAATACTCAACTTAGACTTACAGTTGTAACTCAAGAAAGAACAGCAAGTGTGGCAGAACAGTTATAAGAAAATCCTTGTTCAAAGTGGCCTTGTCACTCTGCTAGAGGTGGCCAGAGATTAGCTGTCATAATCTGGATGGACTTAGTTGCACATACAAGTTCCTTGTGCTTTTCCAGTGCCTGATCTTTCAGCCTTTATAGGACAGCTTCCTGGGTTTTAGTATATACCTGTGTTAATCTAAGTAAAAGGAAGCCCATAATTCCCCTGGAGCAAATAGCCTGCTACAAATGGATAGAAGCCCAGAATTTTCAGCAGTTCATGCTTTATTGAAGAGGTGTGAGTATGAATTTACCTCACACTGCTGTTCAGAAAACAATAGCTCATTTGTTTCAAAGTAATTTTTAGCAACTGACATTATCAGAATATATTTATTAGTTCTAGTCTTGAATTAATTATATTTCTTAACCAAAGCTCTTAAATTAGGTTTTCTGACAATTTTCTCACTGAGCAACTCATTTCCTCTCTGCAAGTAGGTGTTTTTTTTAAATAAACATAATTGGTATTCAATAAACTACACATATAAAAGTGTAAACTTTGATGTTTTCTCTCTCACACACACACACACAACGACCATCATAGTCGAGACAGTGAACATATATTATCATCCTCAAAAGTTTCCTCATGCCCTAGGTAGCACCTCTTTCCTGCCCTCCCTGCCTCTTTTTCCCCAGGCAACCACTGGTTTGCTTTGTGTCACTATAGATTAGTTTGCATTTTCTGGAGTTATACAGCATGTACTCTTGGGCCCAGCTCCTTTTATTCAGAGTAATTATTTTGTCCTTGTTGTTATGATACCAAGAGTTTATTCCTTTTTGTTACTGGATAGTATTCCATTGTATGGATATACCGCAATTTGTTTATCCATTCATAGTTTGATTGACATTTGAGTCGTTTCCAGTTTTTGGCTATTACAAATAAAGCTGCAGTGAACATTCGTGTGCAAGTCTTTGGAAAATGACTTTTCTCTTGGGTGAATACCTGAGAGTGGACTGGATCATCATGGTAGGTATATATTTCATTTTTTAAAGAAACTGTCAAAAGGCTTTCCAAAGTAGTTGTACCACTTTATATTACTGCCAGGAAGAGTAATATAACTTGTAAGAGTTCAAGTTCCCTTACATCATCACCAACACTTGGTATGGTCAGTCTTTTTCATTTTAGCCATTTGAATAGGTATGTAGTGGCATCTCATTGTGGTTTTAGTTTACATTCCTTGAATGACTAAATACGTTGTACTTTTGGCATCATATTTAAGATATCATTGCCTAACCCAAGGTCACAAAAATTTTCTTTTTTGTTTTCTTCTAGAAAGATTATCATTGTAGGTTTTACATTTAGGTCTGCAATCCAGTTTGAGTTAATTTTCACATATAGTTTGAAGTTTATTTTTTGTATGTGGATATCCATTTGCTGAAAAGTTATTCTTTCTCCACTGCATTGCTTTTGTGCATTTGTTAAAAGTCAGTTGTCCAGCAAACAGTAAAAGAGAAGATTGATGTTGGACTTCATCAAAATTGAAAACCATCAAGAAAGTGAAAAAACAACTACAGAATGGGAGAAATTATTTGCAAATTATATATCTGATGAGAGACTTGTAGTCAGAATATATAAAAGAACTCTTACAACTCAATAATAAAAAGATAA
Organism: Monodon monoceros; assembly: GCF_005190385.1. Classification (NCBI taxonomy): domain Eukaryota; kingdom Metazoa; phylum Chordata; class Mammalia; order Artiodactyla; family Monodontidae; genus Monodon; species Monodon monoceros. Next base: position 8,520,441 of record NW_021703784.1, on the reverse strand, counting down.
CCCAATTAAAAGGTAGACAAAAGATTTAACTAGACATTTCTCCTAGGAAAATATATAAATGGCTAATAAGCACTTGAAAAGATATGCAACATCATTCGTTATTGGGAAGTGCAAATCAAAACCAAAATGAGATACCACTTCACACACATGGGAATTGCTCTAATAAAAAAGACAAATTATAACAAGTGCTGATGAGGATGTCTAAAAAGTAGAAGTCCCATACACTGTTGGGGAATGTAAAATGGTACAATCACTTTGGAAAACAGTTTAGCAATTTCTCAAAAGGTTAAACATAGAGTTACCATATGACTCAGAAATTCCATTCTTGGGTGTATACCCAAGAGAACTCAAAATGTACGTCCACACACAAACTTACACAAATGTTCATAGCAGCATTATTCAAAATAGCCAGGAAGTGGAAGCATCCCAAATGTCCATAAACTGATGAATAGATAAATAAAATATATAGATATAGATAATATTTACACAGTAGAATATCAGCAACCAAAAGGAATGAAGTTCCAGTACATGCTACAACATGGACTTACGCCAAGTGAGAGAAGCCAGTCATGAAGGGCTGCATATTGTATGATCCCATTTATATGAAATGTCAAGAACAGGCAAATCTATAGAGACAGAAAAATTTGTATTTGCCTAGGGCTAGGTGGGAGTGGGTGGAAGGTGACTGTTAATGAGTACAAGGTTTCTTTTGGGGATGATGAAAATGTTCTCAAATTACATTATGGTCATGTGAACTTTATGGTATGCAAATAATATCTCAGTAAAGATGTTAAAAAAAATGAGCTGTCCTTATATGTGTGGGTTTATTTCTGGACTTTCTCTTCTGTTTTACTGATCTATTTGTCTATCTTTATGCTAATACCATGCTGTTCTGATTGGTATAGTTTTATAATAATGCTTGAAATCAGGTAGTGTCAGCCCTCCAGTTTATTTTTCCCCAGAGTCACCATGGCTATTTTAGGCCATTTGCATTTCCATATGAATTTTAAAATGTGTGTCAATTTCTACCAAAGAACCTTCCTGGATTTTGAGTGGGATTGTGTTGAATCTGTAGATAATTTGGGGAGAATTGACATGTTAATGATATTGAGTCTTCCAACCCAGGAACATTTATTTAGCTCTCCTTTAATTTTTCTCAGTTATAGTTTTCAGTGTATAGGTCTTTCACATTTTTTGTCAGGTCTATCCTGAAGTATTTCATATTTTTGAAGCTATTGTAAATGGTATTTTATTTATTTATTTATTTTTAATTTTGTGGTACGCGGGCCTCGCACTGTCGTGGCCTCTCCCGTTGCGGAGCACAGGCTCCGGACGCGCAGGCTCAGCAGCCATGGCTCACGGGCCCAGCCGCTCCGCGGCATGTGGGATCCTACCGGACCGGGGCACGAACCCGTGTGCCCTGCATCGGCAGGCGGACTCAACCACTGCGCCACCAGGGAAGCCCTGTAAATGGTATTTTAAAAAACTGTCAATTGCTGATTTTGTTGTTGTCATTGTTAGTATATGGAAATATACAGTTGATTTTTGGATATGGATCTTTGTACTCACTTATTAATTCATTGGATGTTTTTACATGGTAATCATGTCATCTTTAAACAAAAACTGTTTTGCTTCTTCCTTTAAATCTGGATGTCTTTTATTTCTCTGTCTTGCCTGATTTCACTGGCTAGAACCTCCAGAATGTTGAATAGAAGTGATGAGAGTGGACAATCCTGATTTTAGAGAGAAAGCATTTAGTCTTTCACCATCAAGTATGATGTTAGCTATAGTTTTTTCTTAGGTTCCCTTCTCTTCCTAGTTGGTTGAGAATCTTTATCTGGAATGGACGTTGGATTTTGTCAATTTTTTTTTCCTCTCTAGCGAGATGATCATAGGTTTTCTTTTCTAGTTTGCTAATATGGTGAATAACATTGTTTGATTTTCGAATGTTAAATCAGTCCTGCATTCCTGGAGTTACACCCCACTTGGTAATAATGTATTATCCTTTTAATGTATTGTTTGAGGGACTTCCCTCATGGTGCAGTGGTTAAGAATCCGCCTGCCAAGGCAGGGGACATGGGTTCCATCCCTGGACTGGGAAGATCCCACATGCCACGGAACAACTAAGCCCGTGCGGCACAACTACTGAGCCTGTGCTCTAGAACCCGCGAACCACAAATACTGAGCCCACGCACCACGACTACTGAAGCCCGCCTAGAGCCCGTGCTCCTAGATCCCGTGCTCTGCAACAAGAGAAGCCACCACAATGAGAAGCCCGAGCACTGCAACGAAGTGTAGCCTCCGCTTGTGGCGACTAGAGAAAGCCCGTGCGCAGCAACAAAGACCCAATGCAGCCAAAAATAAATAAATAAATAAAATTATAATGTATTGTTTGGTAAAATTTGCTAAAAATTTTGTTTAGAATTTACATATATGTTCTAGGAGATATTGGCTTTTACTTTTCTTGTAATATCTTTGACAGGTTTTGTTTTCAGAGAAATGCTAGCCTCATAGAATGAACTGGGAAGTATTTGGGAGGAAAAGTTTATGTAGAATTGGCATTATTTCTTCCCTAACTGTTTGGTAGAATTTGCCAGTGACTCTCCCTGTTTCTGGACTTTTCACTGTGGAAATGTTCTTAACAACAGTTTCAACATTGATGATAGAAATAGGGCTATTCAGGTTATTTATTTTTTTCTTGATGAGGCTTTAGTAGTTTGTGTGTTTCAACAAATTTGTCATTTCATCTAGGTTGTCTAATTTATTGGCATAAAATTATTCTTAGTATTCTCCTATTATCCTTTTAATATCTGTAGAATCTGTAGTAGTTTCATTTCTCTTATTTTTTCTTTTAAAAATTGTATCTTCTCTCTCTCTCTTTTTTTTCATGATTAGATAAGCTCAAGATTATCAGTTTTATTGATCTTCTCAAAGTCCTAGTGTTTGGTTTCATTAATTTTTTTATTCTGTTTTCTAATCCATTGATTTCTGCTTCAATCTTTATCATTTCTTTTCTTCTGCTTACTTTAGGTTTAATTTCCTCCTCTTTTAAGTTTCTTAAGGTAGAAGATTAGGACATTTACTTGATACCTTCCTTCTTTTCTCATATAGGCATTTAGTGCTATAAAAAATATCATACTAAATACTCTTTAGCCACATTCAATACATTCATTTTCATTTGGTTCAAAATACCTTCTAATTTCCCCTTTTTTCTTCTTTGGTCATAGGTTATTTAGCAGTGTGTTATTTAATTTCCAAGTATTTGGAGATCTTTCAAGGATCTTTCTGTTATTGATTTCTAATTTAATTCTATTGTACTATGTATGTCTTGAAATCTTTTGAATTTACTGACACTTGTTTTATGGCCCAGAATATGATTTATCTTTGTAAATGTTCTAAGTTCAATAAGCTTATAATAGAAGAATGTGTATTCTCTTGTTCTATAAATGTGTATTCTGCTATTCTATAAATGTTGTGGAGTGTTCTGTAAATGTCCATTAGGTCAAGTTGGTTGATGATGTTGATCAAGTCCATATCTTTCCCATTTTTATGCCTAGTTATTCTATCAATAATTGAGAGAGGGTATTAAAAATCTCTGCCTGTAACTATGGATTTATTGTATCTCCTTGAAGTTCCATCAGTCTTTGTTTCATGTATTTTGAAGTTCTTTTATTAGATACATAACTGTTTGGGATTGTTATGTTTTCTTAATTAATTGACTCCATAATTATGAAGTGATCTTTATCTTTGATATTTTGTTTGCTCTGAAATCTACATTGTCTGATACTAATATACCTACTCCAACCTTCTTTTAACTAGTGCTAGCATATCTTTTGTATTTCTTGTATTTTTAATCTATTTGTTTCTTTGTATTTAAAATGTGTTTCTTGTCAGCAGCATGTAGTTGGGTTGTGACATTTTGTCAAATCTGACAATCTCTTCCTTTTAATTGGGGTGTTTAGATCATTTACTTTTAATGTGATTTTTGGTAGGGTTTGATATAAGTATATTATCTTGCTATTTGTCCCATCTGTTCTTTGTCCTCTTTTTCTCTTTTTATGCCTTCTTTTGAATTACTTTTATATTTTTATATCTATTACATCTCCTTTGATGGCATGTTAGCTATGACATTTTTGTTATTTTATTGGTTGTTCTAGGATTTATATCATACATCTCTAACTTTTCACAGTCTACCTTCAAATGATATTATACTACTTCACATATAGTATAAAAATCTTAATATAAGAATCTTAAAGTAATATTCTTCCATTTCTCTCATCCCAACCTTTATGCTATTGTCATACATCTTACTTTTTTTGTGTGTGTGTGTGTGTGGTATGCAGGCCTCTCACTGTTGTGGCCTCTCCTGTTGTGGAGCACAGGCTCCAGACGCGCAGGCTCAGCGGCCATGGCTCACGGGCCCAGCCGCTCCGCGGCATGTGGGATCTTCCCGAATCGGGGCACGAACCCGTGTCACCTGCATTGGCAGGTGGACTCTCAACCACTGCGCCACCAGGGAAGCCCCATCTTACTTTTATATATAAAATACATTGTTATTTTTGTTAAAGCAGTCTATTATTATTTAAAGAGATTTAACTAATAAGAAAAACCTTATATATATTACCTAAAGTATCACTTTGCTCAGGTCTGAAAGACAGCCTTTAACATTTCTTTTAGCTGTGGATACACAGGCATATCTCATTGTATTGCACTATGTCTTACTACACATTGCAGATATTGCAGTTTTTACCAATTGAAGGTATGTGGCAACCCTGTGTTGAGCAGGTCTACTGGTGCCATTTTTCCGATGGCATTAGTTTTTAATTAAGGCACGTACATTGTGTTATTGCACACTTAAAAGACTACAGTGTAGTGTAAACAGAACTTTTATATGCACTGGGAAACCAAAAGATTCATGTGACTTGCTTTATTGCAATATTCCCTTTATTACAGTGGTCTGGAACCAAACCCGCAGTACCTCTGGGTTATGCCTGTACTAGGGATGAATTCTATCAGGTTTTGTATGTCTAAAAACAACTTTGTTTCATTTTTCCCCCTCCATTTGTTCATTTATATATTTATGTGACATGCCTTTTTTTTTTGGTGGTATAAAACACATAATGTAAAATTTACCATTGTAACCATTTTCAAGTGTACAGTTCAGTAGTGTTAATAAATAAACATATTCACATTGCTGTGAATGTGGTATGAGGTGATAGATACCTCATTGAGATTTTGGTTTGCATTTTCCTAAAGATTAGTGATATTGAACATCTTTTCAAGTTTGTTGGTCATTTATAGATCATCTTTGGAGAAATGTCTATTCAAGTCCTTTACCCATTTTTAATTAGATTAACTGCTTTTTTGTGTTCCTCTTAATTTTTTGGATTTTTCCCCTGTGGTTTATTTTGGATAATTTCTATCATTATGCTTTCAGATTTCGTTCTGCAGCATTTAGTCTCCTGGTAATCCCATCCAGTGTATATTTTTAAATAATTTATTTTAATAGAGCAGTTTAGATTCACAGCAAATTAGAGAGGAAGGTAGAGCAATTTCCCATATGTACTCCCTGTCCCCTGACGTTCAGAGCCTCCCCCATTATCAACACCCCCCCCCCCCCGCCGCCCCACCGATGTGGTACATTTGTTAACAAGTGATAAGCCTACATTGACACATCATTATCACCCAAAGTTTATAGTTTACATTAGGGATCACTCTTGGTGTTGTACATTTATGGGTTTGGGCAAATGTGTAATGACATGTATCCATCATTATAGTATCACACAGAATAGTTTTACTACTCTAGAAGTCCTTTATGCTCTGCCTTTTCACCCTTTTTCCTTCCCTCCCTCCAACCCCAGCTTCTGGCAACCACTGATCTTTCACTTTCTCCATTGTTTTACTATTTCCAGAATGTCATATGGTTGGAATCATACAGTATGTAGCCTTTTGAGATTGGCTTCTTTCACTTAGTAATATGCATTTATGTGCAATGTCTCTTCATGGCTTGATAGCTCATTTCTTTTCAGTACTGAATAATATTTCATTGTCTGGATGTACAACAGTTTATATATCCATTCACTTACTGAAGGACATCTTGGTTTCTTCCAAGATTTGGCAATTATAAGTAAAGCTACTTTAGGGCTTCCCTGGTGGCGCAGTGGTTAAGAATCTTCCTGCCAATGCAAGGGACACAGGTTCGAGCCCTGGCCGGGGAATATCCCACATGCCGCGGAGCCACTAAGCCTGTGCGCCACAACTACTGAGACTGAGCTCTAGAGCCCTCAAGCCACAACTACTGAGCCCACGTGCCACAACTACTGAAGCCTGCGCACCTAGAGCCCGTGCTCTGCAACAGGAGAAGCCACGGCAATGAGAAGCCCGCACACCGCAACGAAGAGTAGCTCCTGCTCACTGCAAGTAGAGACAGCCCGCACACAGCAACAAAGACCCAACACAGGGCTTCTCTGGTGGCGCAGTGGTTGAGAGTCCGCCTGCTGATGCAGGGGACACGGGCTCGTGCCCCGGTCCGGGAAGATCCCACATGCCGCGGAGCGGCTGGGCCCGTGAGCCATGGCCGCTGAGCCTGCGCGTCTGGAGCCTGTGCTCCGCAATGGGAGAGGCCACAACAGTGAGAGGCCCGTGTACCGCAAAAAAAAAAAAAAAAAAGACCCAACACAGCCATAAATAAATAAATAAATAAATAACCATGTGCAGGTTTTGTGTGGGTGTAAGTTTTCAACTCCTTTGAGTAAATGCCAAGGAGTATGATTGCTGGATTATATGGTATTGGATTTTGTCAAATGCTTTTTCTGTATCTATTTATAGGATCTTGTGATTTTTCTTATTTAGCTTATTGACGTGATCTATTACATTAATTGATTTTTTTCATGTTGAACCAGGCTTGCTTTCTTGGCATAAATTCCACTTGGCTGTGGAATGTAATATATGTACATCATTGGATTTGACTTACTAATATTTTTGAGGAATTCTGCCTCTTGTTCATGAGAGATATTTGTTGTAGTTTTCTTGTAATATCTTTGTCAGGTTTTGGCGTTAGAGTAATGCTGACCTCATAGAATGAGTTAAGAAATATTCTTTCTGTTTCTGCCCACTGAAAGAGATTGAAGAGATTTGGTATAATTTCTTCCTTAATTGTTTGGTGAACCCATCTGGGCCTAGTGCTTTCTGTTTGGGAAGGTTACCTATTATTAATTCCATTTCTTTAATATATAAGCTTATTCTCCAATGTATTTTTCATCTCAGAAATTGTAGTTTTCATCTCAAGAAGTTGATTTCAGCCTTTTTTACGTCTAAACTTTTTGAACATATAGGATATAGTTGTACTATCTGTTTTAGTGTCCTTCTGTGCTAATTCTAATAACTGTCCATTCTAGGTTGATTTTGATTCATTGATTATTCTCTTCATTATGAGTTGTATTTTCCTGCCTCTTTGCATCTTATCTTTTTTTTTTTGCGGTACGTGACCCTCTCACTGTTGTGGTCTCTCCCATTGCGGAGCCCAGGCTCTGGACGCGCGGGCTTAGCGGCCATGGCTCACGGGCCCAGCCGCTCTGCGGCATGTGGGATCTTCCCGGACCGGGGCACGAACCCGTGTCCCCTGCATCGGCGGGCGGACTCTCAACCACTGCGCCACCAGGGAAGCCCTGCATCTTATCTTTGATTAGATGTCCAACATTGTGAATTTACCTTGTTGGTTACTGGATATCTTTGTATTCTCATAAATTTTCCTGAGCTTTGTTTTGGGATGCAGTTAAGTTACTTTGGGGCTTTGCTTTTACAATGTTGGGTGTGTCTGGAGCAGTGCTCAGTCTAGGACTAATCATTATTTCCCACTACTGAGGTAAAATCTTTCTGAGAACTTTACCCAATGTCCTGTGCATTGTGAGTTTTTCAAGTCTTGACTGGTGGGAACAGGCTCTCTATTCTGTGCTCTGTGTGAGCACAGGACACTGTTCCCTGTTATTCTTTCAGATGGTCCTGTCCCTGGCCCCAAATCATTTCCTCGCATACATGCACAGTGCTCTGCTGTGTATTAGAAGGAGACCCTCTGCAGATCTCTAGGGTTCTCTCTCTGAGCAGCTCTCTCTCCCTGGTTTTCTGTCTTAGGAACTCTAGTTGCTTTTGTGTCCCTGGACTCAGGGAGTCTACCAGGCTCCACCTCAACTCCCTGTGCTGCTGCCTCGAAACTTTCAAGGCAGTAAGCTTGGGCACCTGTAGGGCTCACTTCATTTGTTTTCCATCTGTCAAGGCTCACTGTCTTTTGTTGTCTAATATCTAGTGTCTTAAAAACCATTGTTGTTTTGTATTTGGTCTGGTTGATTTCTGGGTTGATTTGTTTATTTATCTATTTGGTTGTTCAAGGTGGGAAGGCAAGCCCAGTCCCTACTACTCTATTTTAGCCAAAAGCAGAAGTCCTGTCTACTTGTAGTTTTAACCTGAGAAAGTTCTTGTATTAGAATTCTTAAAGGAAAACTCTTTTAGTAGTAACCATTGGTCATTTCCATCCAGGAGGCTATGTGTATATGTGAACTACGGGATAAACTCAAATCAACCAGCAGGAGTTTTTGAGGCTTTTCTAGGGGTGTTAAACTGCTTTCCTGACTCCCCTGTTTCTGGGAATTTCTTGAGTTATTTGGATCTAGAAGCTAATTCTAAATAATGATTTTATGAAATTCCTAACCACGTTATGATTTTATCCTCAGAATTAAGAAAAAGAAAGAGCAGCAACGTTATGCTGAAGAGCAGAGGATATTAAGAATGAACTTTCATGAAGAGCCATATTCAGGTGAGAAGATGAGTGAGATACTAGCCCAGCTACAACTTGAGGAAGGAGCCAGAGAAAAACAGCAGAAAGAAAAGGAACACCAAAGGTACTTTGAAAAGTTCTGTGTGAAATTTTGGCTCTAGAGGAAACTTGTTAGGAAGTCAGTGTTCTCATTTTCCTTACAAAAGAGTTGACTGTGTCTTCTCATACTTTGGGGAGTACAGAACTTCATCACATTTCTTGATTGCCTAATACCTCTCTGGCATCGCACTACGTCTTTCCTAGTGCTGCTTCCCAGGACCAAGAGCAAGAGTTGAGGCACAGAGATATGAAATAGTTTAACAGTTAAAGCTGGTAGTAAAATAAGGACTCATACTCATTCTCTTCCTAGTGGTTCACTTTGCCTGGTCATACTGTATTTTTATAGATATGTAGAAGCTTTAAGAGCCCAGATCCAGGAGAAAATGCAGCTGTATAATATTACTTTACCTCCACTATGCTGCTGTGGTCCTGATTTTTGGGATGCTCATCCTGATACCTGTGCCAACAATTGTATTTTCTATAAAAACCACAAAGGTAAGTCTCTTAAAGGAATGGTTGGGGCCTGGTGGCAGTTAAGAAAACAACAACAGTAAAAGTAGTGATTGTAGTAATTTAGCATTTATTGACTAAGGGCTTACTATATATCAGAGACTATTCTACCCCCTTTGCAAAACAACTCTGAGGCAATAAAAATAATTATAGTGAGTTATATTTCTCTTTGAGATCTGTTATCTTCTTGTCTCCATTTATGCTGGGGAAATATTTCTAGCTCACTCCACAGTAGTGAGACTAGGGTTTCAGGTCCTCCTGTAAATGAAGAATATTAGAGCTTGCCTCTTACAGCCATCTAAGTTAGGCCTTATCTAACATAGACTTATTATTTATCTTCACATATATATATATTATTATAATGTGTAGATATCCACATTAGACTTTCAGTTCTGCTAAGGATCACTGAGGGAAATGAGGACCAATATAAACTCTACCTTTATCAGGGATCCCAGCTAGAGAAGATGAGTCATTCCTGCTGTGACTAGTATTTCTGTTTCCTGTCCATTCTTAAATATATTGATTTACATACTGTAGAGATTATATAGGCTTCATACACACACTGAAAGTACTGCAAGTATTTGTATTCCTGTTGCCCTGTGATAAGAGTTCCTTATCAGTCCTGTGAGTTATATTTTAAAAACACAAATCTGATCATGCCATTCCCCTATCATCAAACCCGTAGGACTTACCATTACAGTACAAAATACATGTCATATTTGGCATATTTTCTCTCTGGCTCCAGGCAACACTCCAGCCTTATCGAACTTGCTACTGCCAGGACATGCCACATTTTTTTATACCTTCGCACCCCACACACTCATTTCTTTGCCTAGAATGCCTTCTTTCCTTTATTTTTATTAATCTTTCAAGACCATCTTAAATGTTACCACTTCTGGAAATCTTTTCCATCTTCTCCTAGTTTTTCTTTCATTCCAAACTTCATTCTGTGATGACATTTTGTATATGCCTCTGGTCTGGAAATATTACACTGCAATTTAATTTTTGTGTCCATCCTCTCCCTTACCTTTTCTGTAATCACAGAGTACTTGGCATGTGGTAAGTACTCAATAAATATTTATTCAGTGAATGGGTTAAAGTTAATTCCTATGAGACTGGGCAGAGAAACAGTACTAATAGAAAAAGATTGGGAGAATTGTTTAGAATCTGACTTCATTCACCACTGTTCAAATCTTTATTTGCAGCATATACCCGGGCACTACATTCAGTCATCAATTCCTGTGATATCCCTGAAGGGAACTCAACTCTTCGAGTCGCCATTCATAATTTTGCTTCTGCACACAGACGGACTTTGAAAAATCTGTAATAAGAATCTGAAATCAACTGTTAGTATTTCAACCTTCACTTAAAGTCAACCCTGAGAGATTATTTACGAAAAGCTGTTAAAGTTTATAAGATGTGTAATCTGAAAAGAAAGACTGTCCCACATAATAACAGCTATCACTATAATTAGATCATGACCATTGTTTCACTCTGTGCTTGGCACCAAGATTGAAAGTTGGCTTCCAAACTTGTCTCTTTGCTGTAAACCACATGGACCACGTTGCTTTAAAAATGATCAGTCACACTGGTAAGGTTTCTCTCACTTTGCTCCGCTCTGATCAGAAGAGATTATTAGAAATCTTTGAGATTATCTCATTTATTGTCCTTCTATATCTGTACTTTGAGTCTTGACAAAATTGAAAATGTCTGGATGAAGCAAAAGAGAAGATGATGAAATGAGTTTCTGAGCCTCAGTGGCCATCTGTTTTGCTGTTAACTTTTCTAGTTGTGTATAACAATTAGAGATGAGAACAATCTGAATTTGATGTATGTTTTCTTTTCTCAAAAATTTTTCTCTCCTGTTTTTTAATTTATTCCCTCTTTCCCCATTCGGTGACAATGGACATAGGACTTCTTAATTTTATAATTTTTATTGCAAAAAAGAGAAAGGCAAATAAACTCTGTCTTTGGGGCATCTTTTATGTGAAATAACTGTGAGTGACATTTCAAAAAGTGAATCTGAAGTCAAAGTGAATAAAGTTCTACCTTATTTCCCTATCTTTAAAAAAATCTGGTGAATGCCATACCTACAGAGCAGATGAAATAAAAATTGCTATAGTTAGTATGAATTTGTTATTTCTTCACAGTGTTTCTTGACACAAAATATGAAAAGGTTTAATATTGTGAATTAAAAATAGGCACTGACATTTTCTTTTTCCTATGTCTTCTAATGGTCAGTGTTAAAAAAGCACTTAGGCTATGTCTCAAAAAACACCTAAATCTCTAGCCAGGTCATTGCAAATAAGAGTCAGAATTACCCATGTGACAAGATTGACTGGTTATTTAACCAGATTAATTATTCAGTTCAGTCAAAATCCTTATGTAACTATATCCTTGATTTAGCCTTTCTGAGTTGTATTTTTTAACAGCTTCACTGAGATATAATTCACAGACCATTTGATTCACCCACTTGAAATGTACAATTCAGTGGTTTTTAGTATATTCTAGGGTTGTACAACCGTCACCACTAACAAATTTTAGAACACTTTTGTCACTCTAAAGAGATGCCCCTGTGATCCAGCAAACCAAAATAATTGAAAGCAGGACCTTCAACAGATATCTGCACACCCATGTTCATAATGGCATTATTCACAATAGCCAAGAGGTGGAAGCAACCTGAGTTTCCAACAGCAGATGAATGAATAACCAAAATGTGGTATATATGTACAGTGGAATACTATTCAGCCCTAAAAAGGAAAGAAATCCTGTCACGTACTATAGCATGGATTAGCCTTAAGGCATGATGGTAAGTGAAGTAAGCCAGAAACAAAAAAACAAATACTGTGTGATTCCACTCATATGAGGAACCTAGAGTAGTCAAATTCATGGAGACAAAGTGGAGTGATGGTTACCAGGGTCTGGGAGGAGGGGGAAATGGGAAGTTGATTAATGAATAGAGTTTCAGTTTTGCAAGATGAAAAAGTCCTAGAGGTCTGTTTCACAACAATGTGCATATACTTAACACTACTAAACAGTATACTTAAAAATGGTTACAATGGTGAATTTTAGATTATGTGTGGTTTTATTTTTTTACCACAATTAAACTTTTTTTTTTTTGCAGTACGCAGGCCTCTCACTGCTGTGGCCTCTCCCGTTGCAGAGAACAGGCTCTGGACGCACAGGCTCAGCAGCCATGGCTCACGGGCCCAGCCGCTCCACGGCATGTGGGATCCTCCCGGACCGGGGCACGAACCCATGTGCCCTGCATCGGCAGGCGGACTCTCAACCACTGCACCACCAGGGAAGTCCTAAACTTTTTTTTAAATATAGAAAAGAAAAATCCCATACCCGTTAGCAGTTGTTTCCCACTCCCCTGGCAATCACCAGCCCACTTTCTATCTCTACAGATTTGTCTATTTTGGACTTTTCATATGAATGGAATCATATAATATATAGTCTTTTGTGACTGGAGTCTTTAACTTAGTGTAATGTTTTTCAGATTTGTGCATGTTGTCGTGTGTATCAGTACTTCATTGCTTTTATTGCTGAATAATATTCTCCTCTATGGATGTACTGCATTTTATTTACCCAGTTATCAGTTGATGAACATTTGGGCTGTTTCTACTAATTAGCTATTATGAATAAGGCTGCTATGAACATTTGTTTACAAGTTTTTCTGTGGACATACGTTTTCATTTCTCTTGGATATATACCTAGGAGGGGATTTGCTGGGTCACATGGTAGCTCTACGTTGAACATTTTGAGGAACTGAAAACTGTTTTACAGAGTGGCTGCACCATTTTACATTCCCACCAACTGTGTATAAGGGTTCAGATGTCTTCACATCCTCCAACCCTTGTCCTTATCTGTCTCTTTAATTATGGTCATCCTACTGGGTATGAAGTGGTATCTCGTGGATTTGATTTGCATTTTCCTGATGGTTAATGATGTTGAGCATCTTTTCATGTGCTTATTAGCCCCTTGTATATCCTTTTTGGAGAGCTGTCTTTTAAGATCCTTTGCCATTTTGTAATTGTGTTATTTATCTTTTGATTATTGAGTTATGAAAGTTGTTAATATATTCTCCATAAGGTCCATTATTAGACTTATGATTTGCAAATATTTCCTGTTGTTCTGGAGATTGTCTTTTCACTTTCTTGATGGTTTACTTTGCAGGAAAAAAGTTTTTAATTTTGAGGAAGTCCAATTCATCTACTTTTTCTTTTGTTGCTTTAGCCATTACCTAATCCAAGGTCATAAAGATTTACTCCTGTGTGTTGTTCTAAGAGTTTTATAGTTTTAGCTCTTACACCAAGGTCTATGATCTATTTTGAGTTAATATTTATATATAGTGTTAGATAGGGGTCTAACCTCATTCTTTTGCATGAGGATATCTAGTTGTCCCAGCGTCATTTGTTCTAAAAACTATTATTTGCTCCACTGAATTGATGTGACACTGTTGTTAAAAATCAATGGACCATTGGGACTTCCCTGGTGGTCCAGTGGTAAAGAATCCGGCTTCCAATGCAGGGGACGCAGGTTTGATCCCTTGTCGGGGAACTAAGATCCCACATGCCTCAGGGCAGCTAAGCCTGCAAACCACAACTACTGAGCTCACACCCTTCAACTAGAGAGCCCGCGTGCCACAAACTACAGAGCCCACGTGCTCTGGAGCCCGCACACCACAACTAGAGAGAAGCCCTCACGCCGCAACAAAAGATCCCACATGCCGCAACAAAGATCCTGTGTGCCGCAACTAAGACCCGATGCAGCCAAAAAAAAAAAAAAAAAAAAATCGTTGGACCATTAATGTTAGGGTTTATTTCTGAACTCTCAGTTCTATTCCATTAATCTATATGTTTATCCTTAAACCAATACATTCTGTCTTGATTATTGTGGCTTTGTAGTAAGTTATGAAATCGAGAGGCATGAGTTCTCCAACTTTGTTCTTCTTTTTCAAGATTGTTTTGCTATACTGAGTCCCTTGCATTTTTTATACAAATTTTAAGATCACCTTCCTGCAAAAAAGCTAGCTGAGATTTTGATAAGGATTGTGTTGAATCTATAGGTCAATTTGGGAGCTATTGCCATCTGATCCATGAACATGGGATGTCTTTCCACTCATTTAAGTCTTTAATTTCTTTCAACAATGTTTTGTAATTTTCAGAGCATAAAATGTGTACTTTTTTGTTACATTTATTCCAAAGTATTTTATTCTTTTTGATGCTATTTTAAATGGATTATCTCCTTAATTTTATTTTCAGATTGCTCATCACAAGTGTGTAGAAATACAATTGATTTTTGTGTATCAATCTTGTATCTTGTAACCTTCCTGAATTAATTTTTTATGCCTAATAGTTTTTTAGGGCATTCCTTAGGATTTTTCATCTATAAAATTTTCTCATTTGGAAATAGAGACGGTTTTACTTCTTTTCCAATCTAGATGCCCTTGATTTCTTTTTCTTGCCTAATTGCCCTGGATAGAACATCCAGTACAATGTTGAATAGGAATGATGACATCTGTGTCCTGTTCCTAATCTTAGGGGGAAAGCATTTAGTCTTTCACTATTATGTGGGATGTTAGCTGTGCATTTTTCTTGGATAGGCTTTATTAGTTTAAGGAAGTTCCCTTCTATTACTAGTTTGTTGAGTGTTTTTATCATGAAAAGTTGTTGGGTTTTGTCAAATGCTTTTTTTGCATCTATTCAGATTATCATGTATTTTTGTCATTTTTTCTATTAATAAGATGTATTATATTAATTGATTTTCAGATGTTAAAGTTTTTCACTCCTAGGATAAGTTGTATTGGTTTTTATTTGTTTCTTTGGTCTCGTCTAATGTGTTTTGATTGTTTGTTTGTTTGTTTTTTTCTGCTTGTTTTGTTCTACTTTTTTTAGTTTGGTTACCTGATATAGGTGAATCGACTTGTCTGACATCAAGTTAATGGTAGAATGGTGATGGGATTAGGTCTTACACAGGACCAGGGAAATTTCAAGTCTTCTTCCTCTAGGTTAAGTCTATGAATATAAATCTCACCTGAGAATGAGTATGCTTTTGTATTGTAGTTTGGTTATGTGTAGACAGTATCTAAAGGTTTATTTTTGTGGGGTTAGAGAATGCTGGGATAACTAGCAGCTACCAAGGAGGAAGCCTGAGTCTCATGACCCTTAGTGATGATAGGGCAATGAATCCTGTTTGAATTGGATGAATGTGCTTTGGAAAGGAGCCTGGACTCTAAGACTTTGCCTGAATTTACACGTTTCTGAAGTCATGGTTGGGAGGACAAATTCTACAAGTTTTCTAAATTAGCAGGGACTAATAAGGAAGAAGAGGCCTGAAGATAAGATTGAGCCTAAATGAGATAGATTTTGATTTCAGGGCGGGGCGGTGAGGGACAGGATTAAAATTGGGCCCACTATTTCAAATAAGGTAGGTGACAGACATTTCAAGTGAAAAATGATTGATTAAGAATGAACACTTTCCGGGCTTCCCTGGTGGCGCAGTGGTTGAGAGTCCGCCTGCCGACGCAGGGGACACGGGTTCGTGCCCCGGTCCAGGAAGATCCCACATGCCGCGGAGCGGCTGGGCCTGTGAGCCATGGCCGCTGAGCCTGCACGTCCGGAGCCTGTGCTCCGCAATGGGAGAGGCCACAACAGTGAGAGACCCGCGTACCGCAAAAAAAAAAAAAAAAAAAAAAAAGAATGAACACTTTCCTAGACAACTGTTTCTTTTTTTTACTCTCTTCAAAGTTCCTGTAGGTTTTCCCTCACACTTACTCGCCGTTGGTGACGATGCTTTCTGTATCACTGAAAAAACAAGCAGTCAAAGGGAACTTCCCTGAGCTCCCACTGTCATATCTACCTACCTACCTTTATGTGTTAATTCCTGTTAATATGGATGAGCTGTTTGCTCTCCTGTCTTAGGCCTACTCTGACTACTGGCTGGATCCAGTTCCCTTCTACCTACTAAAGGACATTGCCTCTGCATTTCTTCCCCTTCTCTTCTGCATCATAATTTTTCCTTGACTACTAGAGTGTTCCTATCAGTATATAAACTTGCTGTGATTTCTCCCATCTTGAAAACTAACCAAGAAAAAAAGAAAGGAGAGAGAGAGAAAGAAAAAGAAAGCCACCTGCTGCCTTTCTTTACCCCACATTCTCCTTCATGTACCACCAACCTTCTCTGCTTCTCTTTATAAAACTCCTTGCGTGTCTATACTTCCTGTTCCTGTTCTTATCACATTCACTCTTGAATACATTCTGGTAAGACTATTTGCCTTTACCTCTCCAATGAAAGTGCCCTTTTCAAAGTCATCAGTGACATCCACGTTGCTAAATCCAATGGTCATTCTCAGACTTTATCTGGACCTGTCATCAGAATTAAACACAGTTGATCACTCTGTTTTTTTGAGGTACCTTACACATGGCTCCCACAACCCCAAAGCTTTTGAGAGTGTCCCAGGGCTCAGTCCCTGGACTTCTTTTGTATCTACACTTGCTCTTTTGGTGATCTGTTTTAGTCTTGTGGCTCGAAATATTACCTATATACTGATAACTCCCACATTTATGTATCTGGTGCAGACCTCTCCCTGAAAATGCAAACTTTTAACCCTAACTGCCTACTTGACATTTCCACATCATTGGTTTCCCTCAGTTTGCTCTTCCTATAGTCTCCCCCATATCAGTTAATAGTAATTCCATTTGTCTAGTTACTGAGGCCAAGAACCTTGAAGAAATCATTGACTTTCCTCTTTCTCTCTCTTTCATCTTTCATCACTTCATCAGCAAATCATGGCAACTCTACCTGCAAAATATATTTTCAGTTCACATTACTTCTACTGCGAGATGCCTGGTCCAAACCACCATCATCTCTCTCATAGATTATTTTAAGAGTTCCTAAGTAATCTCTTCTTGCACCTGTGTACTTTCTCAATACAGCAGCCAAATTTAACACATCTAAAACCAAACCTTCTGATTTCCACCCTCTGCACACACACACATTCTCTCTCTCACACACGCATACACACATCCCAAACTATAAAAACATCTGTTTCTTCCTGCAGTCTTCTCCATTCTCAGCAAATGACAACACCATCCTTCTAGTTGTTCTGGCCAAAAAAGCATGGAGGCAACCTTCACTCTTGTCTTTCTTATACAGCCCACATCCAATCGTTGTTGGCTCTACCTTGAAGATATATTTAAAATACAGCTATTTTTTCCATGTCTGCCCTACTACAACCCTGTTCTAAGTCATCATCATGTTTCACCCGAGTTATTGCAGTAGCCTCCTGGTTGGTTCTGTTTCTCTGTTTGCCCACTATAGACTGTTCTTAGCACCACCTAAGTTCTTAGCACTTAGGACCACTTAGCAGTCCTTTCAAAAAAGTGAGATCATGTCACTCCTCTGCGCAAAGTCTCCTTTGGCTATTCATTTCATTCAGAAAAAGCCGGAGTCCTTACAGTGTCATACAAGGCCCTGTAAAATCTGGTCCCAGTTACTTCTGAGACTTTATCTCCCACTACTTTCCTCCTTGCTTGTTCTGCTGGACCTCGTTGACCTTGTATTTCGATGGATGTTCCAGGGACTCTTCTTTTTCATTAGCTCTCTGCCTGGAGACACTTGTCCCTCAGATAATGTTTGGCTCACTTTATTACCTCTGTCAAGCCTTCATTCAAGTGTATCAGAATTAAGAGGACCTTCCCTGACCACGCTGTTTTAAAATATGACCCTCCTACCCACCCCCATGCTTAGGTGCTCTGTCTCCCCTTCCCCTGCATTATTTTTCTTCATGATACTTACAGCTGTATGGCATACTATATATTTTACTTAATGTTTATTTTCTTTCCCCACTAGATTGTATACTCCATGAGCACAGGGATTTTTGTCTGTTTTTGTTCAGTGCTCTATCTGGCATGTAACAAGCTCTCAGAAAATACTTGTTAAATAGATAGGCAGATTTGAATTTTTAAAATTCCAAATGCTTCTACATGATTAGTAGTTTTACCTGATGTTTTTGATCTTCGAAGGTCCTTAGACATCACTTTACTTTGTTTTTCATTCTTTAACTGTGACTGTGATTTGAGACAAATAATTTCTCTGGGCTACAGTTTTCTCTTTCTGTAAAGTAAGAGAGTTATACTAAGGGACCTTCAATCTTCCCTGTGGCTCTAACGTTCTATGAATGTATTAATTATGTTTTACACCTTTGACCTCACCAGTTTTCCATTTCATTCGCTCTTCATGCTGAGTTGTGGACTCGTGGTACATTTTACTTGTAGATGTTGCGGTAGTGTCAGACAAGTTCATCCTCTTCAACTCTGATTCCAACCCTGATCTTGTCAGAGTAGATGCGAGTTCAGTAGGTCACAACGGAATAGGAGAGCAGGGCAGGAGGATATAGGAAAGTATGGGCGTGTGTCCAGCAAGAGGGCCACGAACCCAGAAGAGCTCAGCTGTTCTATTCCCCAGAGGCAACTTTATCAACTTATAGAATTCATGCCGAAAGACAGAATATACACGTGATAGAGGCAATTCCCGGATTACGGTAGTGGCAGAGAATATTCATATACTAGTTTTTGTGCAGTAACAATCACAAAGCCAGCACGTGATGTATTTTCCTAGGCAGTTCTACCTAAAACGGCTTGCTCTAATTGCTTTAATGAACTCTGTGGCTTCTCCCTGGCATTGTTCCAGTGTGTTACTGGTAACTGTCCAATATTACTTACCCTTATTTTTTAGCCCTTTTATGATGGGCAGGAATGAGATTGTCAATAACTTTATTGACTACCCACTGGGTGCAGAGGCTAGAAACTGCTGCTTTCACATCTTCCAACAATTTAAGGTATGATAGGTAGCAGGTATTACTTTTCTGTGTTTGCTTACTTAGATTCTGGTTTTGGAAGCAAACTATTCCTTTAGTTTCACTTTAAGTGTAGTGAGCATAGTTTGCTTTGTATCCCATCTTGGGCATTTTTCCATGCTTCTCCGAAAAGAAGACTTGGCAGATTGGATATATTATAGAGAAAGATAAAAGCAAATGTTCTCCTGGCATGCTAGGCCCCTTCCACTGAGCGAAAGACTTTGAATGTGCTGACTTTGGTTTTTAAAGGTCTCTTAAGGTAGAAATGAATGGTCCATGTCTGGTCTTGCTCTCAGTATTACTGACCACTGTTAGAGGGGTGTGCCAAAGAGAAGTCAAATCAATTCCTTTTGATTAAGACAGTTTGGTGTTGTACTTACTGCACGAGTCATCATCCCTTCCAGGCCCCAAGATGAGATCACCCTTGGTAAACGTTTTACTCAATTCTTGTCTTAGGTTCTTCCCCCTGCCTCAAAACACCTACGGAAATCATTATACGGAATCCACTGTGTATAATAAATTAACTTCTCTCCGGTTCACTTGAAACCAAGTCCCCCTAAAACCGAGTTCCCCTGCCGAGTTTGTGATTAACCTCTTTATCTAAAACTTGACTTCCTTTCTGGTCCTGCCCCTGGTCCCCTCACAATTGAGGAGTATCAAAGCAAAGAGGGGATTGAAAGTGAGCAGCACCCCGTGGGGTCCTGCCGGGTACAAAAGTCCCTCTGTGTCCCCCATTTCTTGTTTGCAGAAAAAGGCTTTAGTCTCCTAAGGCTTCGCTGAGTTCCAATGAGCAGACTCAAGAAGTTGCTAATTAGGGAAGTGAGGGAAGGCAGGAACAAAGGAAAAGCAGTCAAGAAACAATAGTTCAGCAACAAAACAGAGTCCGAGTTCCTCCTCGTGGATACACGTTACAACCTGACACATGTTTTTGAGTTGTTCTGCAGGAGCTAAGACTGCCCTCCCACCCATGGGGACTAAATGCTGAACACGAGCGCGTAGACCCCAGACTGGCTGGAACCAGAAGGTTGATGATAAAGATTCCTGAAACATCACCCTTTTACCTTACACACCAATCAGAAGAAAGCCCATGAGCTGATCACGCACCCTGCAACCTCCACCCCGATGTTGCCTTGAAAACCCTTCCCTGAAAGCCATCAGGGAATTCAGGTCTTTTGAGCACGAGCCACGCCATACTCCTTGCTTTGCACCTTACAAAAAAACGCTGTAATTTCCTTCATCACAACCCAGTGTTAGTAACTTGGCTCTGCTGCACAGCGGGCAAGTAAGACCCAAGTTCAATTCAGTTACACACTTAGAACGGCACTAGCTATGTACCATCCTTGGGAGAATTGAGAAAATAGCCTCTCAAATCATTTTCTGTGTTTTCTAGTTTAGATGAAAACAATACGTAAATAGAAAAGCCATGAGGATTCCATTTATAGGAAATAGGGAGAGAGAGGGAAACAAATTATACCATGAGAAAGCAGAAATCCAGAGGATAGGTCATTCTGTAGGAAAACAAAACTTCCTTCAACAAGTTAATGACTTGAATTTTAAAAATGGGGAGGTGGCTCTAGATTTAGACAGATTTAAAGAGATTACAAACCTCAAATATAATGTATGGACCTTGTTTGGATCCTGATATGAAAAATTAAAAAAACAGCCTGAAAACTGTGTGTTTGAAGCAATTTTGAACAGAGTCTGAGCTGTTCATTGTGTTAGGTATAACAATGGCATTATAGTTATATAAGAAAATATCCATACAGAGATGGATACTGAAGTACACAGGGATGAAATAAAATTATGTTTGAGATTTACTTTAAAATAATTCAACAAAATGAGCCAAGAGAGGTGGATGAAGTAAGTGTAGCGAAAGTTTGATAATAGTGAATCTAAGTGACAGGTATATTGGGGTTTCATTATGCTATTCACTCTGCTTTTGTGTATGTTTGAATTTTTTTTTTTAAAGCAATTTACTTTAAAAAAAAAAAACACCTTGGGCCTGAAATAAACTTGTTAGCATTATAAATGTCCTTCCCTTCCTTTCTCCTTCCCTTCCCCCTTTCCCAATAATAGGAGGTTTAGGAAGGAAAGTAATATCCCTTAGCTGTGAGACTTCTGACATGATAGTTATTATCAGGTGGTGATTAGAACCTAGAGGCTGCAGCATTCTGTGGTCTTTCTATAAGAAAGACTGGGCACCTAGTCTCCTGGTTTTATTATCTGGTGAATTCCCAGGCATATAAAATTTGAGAAGTTCAGGGATGAAAGACCATAGAAAACAGGGTAGAAATTACAAAAAACCAAAATGGTGATTTAGTAAAAGGAGCTTTGAAATCTTGGGGTGAATATTTATGTGGTTTAAGTTAGGGATGGGAAAAGTCATTTAGATTTCTATCTTCCCTCTGAATAGGATCTTCTAGAGATTGAAACATTGTTTTTTGCTGTCAAAGCTCTTTCTTGCTCTGTCTTCAAAGGCCCTACTGCTGTGGGATAGTTTGTGCAGTGGTTAAGGGCACAGTCACAGGTTAAATTCTGATTGTACCACATATCAGCTGTGTGAGCTTAAGCAAGTTACTTGAGTTCTCTGTGTCTCAGTTTCTTTTTCTTTTTTTTTTTTAACATCTTTACTGGAGTATAATTGCTTTACAATGCTGTGTTAGTTTGTGCCTCAGTTTCATCAACTGCAAAATGGGAATAATAATAGTACCTACTTCATAGAGTTGTGAGAATTCGATGAGATAGTTCAGACATTTCATTTGACCTTTCGTATTAATGCCTAAGAGAAAAGGTTTTCTAAGTCCCTAGGTCATGATGACATTTACATTTGATTTGCATTTGGGTATTTGATTTTATTCATTGTTCCATCCTACTCTGAGCCTTCTTACCACTAAAGCCAGATTTTTTTTTTTTAAGGTGGAAAATCAAGGAAAGAGACTTTGCCTAGTTGCCAAATGGATGGGTGTGTTGTTTAAATTGTAGACTAGCACGCCTCCTTTATTGCTCATCCAGAGGGTGAAATGATGCCTATCTTCAAGTCCTTCCTGGCTTAAAACTGTAGGTACCCTCACCTGACAGGTTCAGCTACAGGAGGAACATGTCTTACCCTGTTTTCCCAGGGGGACTCTGTGTTTTCTCTAAGGAGTTCAAAGCAATTGCTACAGAGCTGAGCAACACATCTTTTCCTGTCACTACTGGGACTTTATATCCTACGCATGAAACCTGACTGACTGTCATACAGCTCGGTCTTTTAGGGTTCAGCCTCAAGAGCCTTTTTCCACATAAGGTAACTCCTTGTTCTTCCCTTACAAGTGACTTGGCTCAGGGATAGTAGATAAGGGCCTTTCTCCCTGTGACCCCTGCTCTGTAAAAAGCAAACAACAAAAACAAACAACAAAAAACAAAAACCCGGAAACAGAGTTGGGAGTGGAAGGGGGAACCACATAGACATAAGGCAAGACACAGGCTGGGGGCTTCCCTGGTGGCGCAGTGGTTGAGAGTCTGCCTGCCGATGCAGGGCACACGGATTCGTGCCGCGGTCCGGGAAGATCCCATGTGCCGCGGAGCGGCTGGGCCTGTGAGCCATGGTCGCTGAGCCTGCGCGTCCGGAGCCTGTGCTCCGCAACGGGAGGGGCCACAACAGTGAGAGGCCCGCGTACCGCAAAAAAAAAAAAAAGAAACAGGCTGAGACTGAAATTAACAATGGAAGATTAAGGAAAAAGAGAGTTTGAAGTAGAACGGGATTGGAGCTTGAGCCAACACAATCGGAAGTTTAGCTAGGCATGGGTTTCTGAAAACTGTGGAGGTGTTTGTTATTAGTCTAGGAGACTAACATAGTGTAAGTGGCTTATACTGCAGTGTCTGTAGTAAGTCAGTCTACAGTAAGTATAGACTTACATACAGTGGCTTACGCTGGAAAATCCATTCATGAAGGAATGTCATCAGGCACAGATAAACAGTGATAGCTGGAGACTTAGTTAATGCTCTACTAAATATGTATTTTCTTTGTATTACATTTTCTGAACTCCATACCTACCTCTTCCTCTTCACCACTGGCAAAATGGAAATGTTTGGATTAATAGCCATTAATGAAACTTAATTTGACTCCAGGAGTAAGATGCAATTAGATCCATACAACCCTACACCTGGCCTGCCAGGTGGCACAGGGTAGGGAATTCGTCTAGGCTGTGGTATAGTTCTATCTGACATAGAGGAAATAGGCTGTGATGCTCATTTCAAGACACCCTGCTTTGAATTGATGAGCCAGTTATCCCAGTTTCATCATACCTCGTGCTTCTGTGCTTGCCAGGAGTCCTTCATCAGCTAGCGTTGGGACTGTAAACCTTGCCAGGTCAGATATACAGGGAGATTCCCTGGGACTGGTTCCAAACTGGGTATTGCTCCTGTGTGAATCTCACAGGACTGAGTCTGGCCTCTTCTTGGGACTGTAGGGTGCTGGGTGCAGGCTAATAACATTTGGGTCAGGAGAGCCCCTTAGAATTAATAGGCCTTTTGTTTGCCTGAAATTGTCCTTCCAGTTCTGTCTTAAAATTTTACTCACCCTTAAGGCAAAGGATTACTGCCACCCGCTCTATGAAAACCTATCTGATTTCTCTCAATCAGAAGCAATTCTTCCTCCTGCCCAGCCATAGTATCCTACTTGTATGCAGTACATAGTTTTTCTGCCTTACATGATAATTGTTTATATACATTAAAAGACAATTTTCAGAAAAAAGTAAACTCATGACTTTCATACAGATATTAAAATGAACATGTTGATATTAAAGTGAGCATGTGTTGGACTTAAACCCCTAAGGAAAATAAGCAGCTGTTATAACTGGTTCCAAGAAAAGGCAAAAGAAAAAAAATACTCATATTTATATGAATAAAGGAACGTTGCGAAAGTTCAAATGGAGACAAAACTGATTTTCTTCTATAGTTATTTAAAATTTGCAGAATTGTAAATTAGATCAACTATTGGCTAAAATCAGATAACCTGGAGGGGAGTCCTCTAGCCAATGTGTAATTTTCCACCGAAGCATAAAATGTTTTCTACAGCTTCCTTTGTTTTGATCCGAAATAGTCTCCAAGAAAGGCTATTCTTGATGACAACCTAAGGCTGGTCTCATTAGATTGGGTCTAACTATTCATATAGGTGCAGCAAGAGTGTTAATTTAGGAGCCAGGTCGTCTTAAGTTTGCTTTACTGGAAGCTTTTATAAGGAATTTCAGATTTGATTTTTTAAGTATTTGTTAATTAACCAGACCGAATGTTTATTCATAGTTCATCTGTTTTCAACCTGATTGTATTTGTTAATTTTGAGGCTTGTGTGTGTATGTCTTAAACCTCCTACCGTGCAATAAATAGACGAGGACTTTATAAGACTTGAAGGACTTGACAAAGTCACACAAGGAGTTTGAAAGAAACTGATGAATTTTCTGTTTTGCTTTTTTTTCCCCCTAGAGATGCCTGGGCATATGCCCCTTTCTCTGGCTGAACCTCTGTATTATAAACTGGAAAGAACCTGTACAAATTCATGAGTAGGGGTGGGGGGGAAAGGTTTAGAAATAGGGCTCAGTCAATAGAAATTACTAGAAGCATACGGTGAACATTTAGATGATCTTGAATTCAGAAGAAGGGAAGACTTGGATCTAAGATAGGGTTAGGACTAGGTTTAGGTCTCACTCCCAGGAATTTCAGTCTCGAGCTCAGTTCCTGCATCTTGCAGCCTGCCTGTCCTTCACATATTTTACAAGGAATGCCAACAGCACACTAAGAGCCAGGGATCTGAGACCAGTGCAAAAGAGTTTTGTGGAGAAATTATAGGGTGAAGGTATTGTTGGGCCAAAGGAGATATAAGAGAGTTTTTCCAGATCTGGGGCCTGCCTTTGCTGCCATGGACACCGAAGGGTAGCAAGAACATCTCCAGTTTATATAGTGCGGCACTAGTTTGTTTATCTAGAACTTCTTTAATCTGACTAGTAAACTTCTCCCTATAAAAGATCTTCCCATTCTTGTCTGTGAAAAGCATCACAGTTCTTTGAAGTCACATGCTTCTCATTTCTAAATCCACTTTCCAATTTTCCTTTGTCCAACCTGTTCTCCCTGTTTCATTCCTCTTGCTTTACAATGGTGCAGTAACACTGTGCTCCCAACTGTAGATATAAGAGAGCAGCAGTGAAAGGCAGGGAGGCATGTCCACAGTCACCCCAGGGGCTGAGAAGGAATCTGATCTTATGGAGTGGCCCTGGGGAGAGCTGGTATCTTATCTTTCCACTACCACCATTATGTGATTCAGAACATGCCTGTTTTCTTCTATAAGCTTAAATTTTCTTGTCTTTGGAATGGGGAGGAGTATTATCTCCTAGCCATAAAGTGGTACAGAAGAAGGTGTTAGATAAAAGCAGAGTTGGAATAATTTGGAATCAAGGGAATAATGCTGAAACCTGTACTCATGAAGGCAAGTTAGATGTTAACTTGAATTAGCATGGACAGCTGACCTTGCCACTCCACAGCATATTCTGAAAAGGAAAGATTTACATTAAAAGGTAAAATTGTACCATCCCCTGTTTCTAGAATTAGCAAACTGAGAACTACTAGGAAGAACTAAAAAGTTGACAAGGAGCTCCTTTTTTTCCCACTTTTTACAAAACTTTTTTAAAAACCATGATATATATACAGGAAGTTGCAAAAATAATTCAGGGAGGAAACTTTACCCAGTTTCTCCTATAGCTATAGCACAATATCAAAAGCAGACAGTTGGCATTGGTTCTATGTGTGCCATTTCCACACGTGTTGATTCATATAAACACCACCATGATCAAGATACAAAACTATTCCATCACCGCAAAGACCTCCCTCATGTTACTCCTCGAAAGTGACACTCACACCCCTCCCTGTCCCCACATCCCTAACCCCTGGCCACCATTAAGTTCCTTGCCATCTCTACAATTTTGTCATTTCAAGGAAATGGAATCATATAGTACGTGGCCTTTTGAGACAGATTTTTTTTCACTCAGCACAATGCCATTGAGATCCATCCAAATTGTGTGTAGTAATAATTCTTTTATTTGCTGAGTAGTATTGGGTGTACCATAACTATTCACCTGTTGAGGGACATTTTCGTTGTTTCTAGGTTTTTGCTATTATAGATGAGGCCACTACAGACATTTGTATACAGGTTTGTATGGACAGAAATTTTCATTTATGGAAGGCAACTAGTGGGCTGTATGGTGAATGTATGTTTAGTTTTTTAAGAAAGTGACAGCATGTTGGATCATGTTTTTAATCCTCCCTTCCAGGTGGGTGGTAGAAATTCAGGTTTCCTACTTGGCCTCAGCTGATACCCGTGGGGTGGTGGAGAAGGGCATCTCGCTACAGCTTGGAGAGTGGGAGATCGGGGTCCCTACTGTGCCTCCACTGACACCACCCTGCATGAGAGGGGGAGGGGCCCTCCTTACTGCTCCCCATATGATCTCTGCTGACACCATGGGGGTGGGGTGGGGGCGTGCTCATCACCACTGGAAGGTGGCGAAAGACCTGGCTTCCCAGAACTCGGAGTTCCCTGACACTGCCCTGATGCCCTGATGGCGGGGCTGGGAGGACGCCTCATTCCAGCCAGGTGCAAACGGAAGTTGAGGCCTCCACTTCGCCTCTGCTGATAGAAGTGGGGCGGGCTGCTGTGCTCTCTGTAGTGTTTGGGTGGAGGGGCTGCCCCTTTCTTGATCCTTTACTTAGCTGGCTAGCTTTTCTTGGTGTTTTTTCCTTTCCTTTTTTGTCTGTGCTGTTGATGTTTCTGGACTGGGTGCTGGCTTCTCCAGAGCCCAGCCCAGGATAAATGAGATAAAAAGCAACCCAGACAAACCACTACTGTGTCTTTCCTCAGATCTTGAGTTTCCTAGCTAATCTTCCTTCTTCTCTCCACTTTTTCAGAATTTTCTTATGTTGCTGTACATATAATGCCCAGGGTTTTAGCACTTAGCAAGAAGAATAGGGAGAAGTGAGTCTATTCCATCTTGATCCAGAATCAGAGGTCGGCAAGGGCTTTTAAATGGCCATTTCTCCTCTAAGAACATAAATCTGATTGTGTCTCAACCCTTCTTGAAAACCTCCTTTTCATAACTCCCAACTGTCCAAAGGACAAAATCCCAACCCCTTAACATTGACTTTGAAGGCTCTTCGCTATTTCACCACAAGTAAAAACGGTCATATCTTCAGCAACTCCTCACTGTGCATGTGTGCTCTCCAGCTACACAGAATTTTTTATGCACCATCTCTTAAATAGACCACGCTTTTTCATGCTCTGCTGTTTTGCACATGCCTGTGTCCATGCGCTCTGTTGGTCCTACCTTTCTCTTCTTCTCTACTTGGCACGCGCCCAGCTGTGCTTTACATCTGCTTCTCATATTACCTACTGTGGAGCATCTCAAGCCTCTTCCAGGGTCATCTGATCCTTTCTCAGGGCCTCCTTAGGAGGATGAACATACCTCTTTAACCTGTTTCTTGTTTGAGTCAACCTGTTCCTCTAGGGCTCTTTGAGGTGGAATTACATCCCTATACATGCCTGTCCCATTCAACTGTGACTCCTTTGAGATTAGGGGCTGTGCCTCTCTCATCCTGCCTGGCACATAGTTGGCACTCCAAAAGTGTTGATTAAATGAATATATTAATGAATTGTTACTTTCAGATACTAGAGCAACCAAAACTTGTCCTCAGCTTGTGTGAACAGACTACCTGAGTCTGCCTTTTATCGTTACCTTATATTCCTTTTTATTTTTCCCCCTGAACAAAGCAACTTTGGGAGACCATAATAGTTTAACCACTTGCCCAATCTGCTCCTCCCTTCCCAAGGACTGCCTCCTTTCAGGTTGTCCGTATATATACCTGCTGCCACCCCGGTTGACTATTTGAGAGCAGGACTGTCCCCTTGTTTGGCTGATAGTGGTCCCCAAAGCCCATTCTTCAGGCCATTATGAGCCATCAGTCCAGTCTTGAATAGACTGAAGCCCCTCCTTTTGACCAGTCGTATCAATGCTGGGGCTTTCTTTGCCAAGCCCTTCCGAAAAATTGTCTTTTATTGAGAAACAAAATCTTTTTGGATACATGGGCACCTTGCTTATTTATCTTTTGATTGTGTTGGCTGGAAGAAGTTTAAAAGCAATTCTTCTTAGCAAGAGTTCAGCATCTGATATATTTGAGATAATAATAGCTTCCTTCATTTTTATGACACTTTACTTAACCCATACATCCATCCTTGTCAAGCCCAAATTATTCCACATGTATTATCATAATGTTTACAATAACTCAGTGAGTGAAGTTATATACACACACACAGATACCCACATACATATACATTCACACACACACACACACACACACACAGGATATTAAAGACTTTGCAGGTCAAATCTATTCTGTTACACCCATTGATACTTTTTAAGGACTCTGATCCTTTGGCGCCTATATTTTGTTCTCATTTTTAACGGCCATCTGTTTCCATCAGTTGTAGTCAATATCTAATCCTCAAGCTGTATGTTTGCTCATGCAATATAATAATTGCTCCACTTATCAAACCTATTTAATATGGCCAGACACTTTTTATATGCATAATTTTAAATTCTTACAGCCACCTTGCAAGATAAATGTTATTATCCACATTTTACAGATGAGAGAACTGAGGTTCGGAGAAGTAGGAGAGCCAGAGCTGGCTCTGCCTCAAAACCCATGTTCTTTTCACTACACTTGGCGTCTCAATCAACAGGCCTAATATGAAATTGAACCTTTAAAAGGTTGAGTAATCCCAATTTCTCCTAATATCTCAACTCCTACCCCACTAATCAAGGGTCTGGGTTTTGACTCTATCACAGAAAAAATCGTGCTATTCTCTGTTCAGTGAGACAGAAGTGGGAGAACGGAGATGTGTTCAAAGAATGATGATCGTGTGTGTGCAGGGAAACGCGAGGGTTCTGCTGCCTAATGGCTTGTCCTCGTGGCACTTGTTCTCACAGACTTTCTCAAGAATTCAGGTCCCTGGGTCCCTTTGAAAAAACCAGGGAGGACACTCGTTGCTATATCTAGAAGGACCTAAACGGATAACTGACTACCCAAAAAAGTCCCATGGATGGTCAATGAAACTTGCTAGCAATAGGAACTGGTATTTGATGGGTAAAAAGGTCATTATCTGCCGGCTCCTGTTTTCAGGTGTCTGATACTAAGGCATAGTAAGCATTTTTGACCAATTATAGGGCTACCCACAATAAGAACTAAGGCTCTCTTTCTTTAGTGTGTGGTTCAGTCGCTCATCCCTTCCCTCCTTATTGCCTTCAGATACTACTGTCCACACCCTGCCAGGTACGAGGAGGTAGCGTGTGAAGGGGGCCAGATAACAGGAAGGTGAGTCGAGGGCAGAGAGCTTGTGTAGCTGAGTGAAAGAAGTATCCTTCTTTGTCACTCCCCCAAGCAGCAGGAAGCGAGGATACTGTCAGGTCACACACAGGAGCAAGTGAGGAACATTGGTAGGACTGTCCCTGCTGCCATCCTGGCCCCTGAATTCACAGGAAGCCACTAGGACAAGGCAAAGACTGTCTCAGGACTGGCCCTGCTCCCAGCCACTCACTGGCACAGCATGAATAAGAGCCATACCACCACGAGGGCGTATTCTTTATGCCTCTCTGAGGGTTCCAGCCACAGACAAGCATGGTCCCCTGAGGGGCACAAACACATCTTCTCCAGAGGGGCATGTAAAATGAGCGCTAATGCGTCTTATGCGTTGGCTTCTCTCTGTCTGGAATGGAAAGATAGACATTCCCCACTACTGAAGTCTGGATAGCACCCCTGGAGCCCTTGCTGATATCCACGTACTCCTCCCATGTAGCTTCAAGTGACCTCAGCCGCTTCCCTGGCTCCTCTGTATTCAACTTTCTCCTTCCCTCTAGTCCTTTGGACACAGGCAGCTCTCTTCCTGGTGATGTCAGCTCATTATCCCATTTTATTTTCCACCCTTAATCTGCCTTCTTTCAGGCCTAATGTCTTTTGGGTGTTACTGACCCCAGAGCTGTCCATCATACGTTCTGGGACAGCGGGTGTCTGCTGGAATTGTCCCAGGCAAACCAGCATGGGTAGTCAGTCTTCTCAGATGGATAATGCCCACCTCCCTGACCTGTAAGAACGAAATGAATGTACATCTGGGCACCCTGTGTGGTATAATTAAGGGCTGAGTTAGCAGCTGGTAGCTGTGCTCTTCCTCAGTGTTTCAGCTCCATACCTTAAACAACCCAGCACAGCTTCTTCCTTCTATCCCCTGTCCCCTTTCCTTTGTAGTCGTCTACCTCCTGCCCTCTTCTGTTTGTTGCTGTCTTCATTTCTGCCACGAGACCCCTGCCCCTGACTGCCTGGCATTACCGGAGGGTTTTACAACTCTGTTTACCTCTTTTTGCCTGATTCCGGGGCTGGTAGCGGCCAAGCCCACTCTCCTGGGTCTGAACCTGTTTGGTGTAGCCGTTACTGCCCTTCTCTGACCTTGCACTTTGGGTCTGGGCACTCCTAGGAGTGAGGGGCAGGGTGGGCTTAGGGCTGAAATCTATTTGCCCAGACAAGTTACTAGTTCACGTTCTATTAGCCATTTTATTCTCCAGGCCAATGCTTCCCTCTATAGTTAGTTCACCCTTGGGCTCGTAGACAAAAGATCTCACAATCACTGCTTTTTATAGGTGGAAACATACCCTGGAAATCTTCAGGCTAGAGGTCTGCAGAGCACTTTTAACAGCACGGAACTCTGCCTCAGAGGGGCCCTTCACTGTTGCATGGCTGCGGGCCTTCAGAAGGGAGAGCAGGAGTGGCCGCTGCACAATCACCGTGGGGAGTAGAGGCGGGGCGGGGGGTATCAGTCTCTCCGTGGACGAGGTGCGGTAGGGTCTTGTCTGGCTCACTGCGTGATCTGGCATCTGAGTGGGAAAGTCCCTGTTGGGACACCTACGCTCCCAGGGGGCGCTGGCACTCAAATCAGCGTCCTGTGGGACGCTGGCCCTCCAGCCTGCCTCAGTTTCCCGATCTGTGTCTGCGCCACAGCTAATCAGGATAGGAAGGCACTGCAGGAGCAGCCGAGGGCAGACGGAAGGTCACGCAGAGCTGACTGAATCTAGGATCGCAGCTTTCGGTTCCCCGGAGGGAAGTGAGCCGACAAGCGCAGGCCAAAGGAGAGGCCCCAGAGGCTCGGAGGGCCACGGGTCCCTAGCCCGGAGGCAGAGAACGAGAAAAGTACGTGCTCGAGGCCGGCCGGAGGATGGGCAGTGGGCGTGCACTTTGCGCTCGGCCGGGCCCGAGGGCGGTCAGGCGCAAGGGGGCGGGGGCTGAAGGCCACGGTTTGCGGCGTCGGGGCGGGCCGGCCGGCGGGGCATTTAAACTCTGGGGACTGCCAGCTCGGGGCGCGTGCCCAGCTCTGCATCCTCCTCTGCTTCGGCTTCGCTTCGGGTATCGCCGGGCAAGATGCGGTCTTCCTTGGCGCCGGGCGTCTGGTTCCTCCGCGCCTTCTCCAGGGACAGCTGGTGAGAGGGCCTGCGGGGTAGGGGGCGCCGGGCCAGGACGGCCTCCCTCTCCCTCGGGTTTGGCGGATCCAACTCGGGCGGCCGGGAGTCCCAGCGAGCTGGTGGCGGGAGGCGGGGGGCGGGGGGCGGTGCGGCGGCGGGTTCTGACAGGATCTGGCCGGTCGGCGGGGAGGTGGGTGGCACGCACGCCCTAGCTCGCTCCGCCTCCGCAGGACCCCTCCCTGGGAGGCTGCCCAGGAGAGTCTCCGCCGATGCCAGTTTGCGTCCGCACCTTCAGACACGCACACACCCCCACCCGCCCCCGGGGAGACCTTCAGAGCGCCTCCTTTATCGCTGAGCACCCGGGGGAGCCGGGCTTGCAGGCTAGGGAACCGAGGTCAGGGCGTGGCGGAGTTGCTGAAAAAGTGGCCATTGGAGTTGTCGAGTGGTCCTTTTGGTCTCTTTTGGCCCTTGGATAACACGAAGGCCAGAACCCAGTGGTCCTGGGAGCTTGCCTTGAGGGGTTCTGGGCCCTGAGAGACACCCTCCCGGGAGGGCATGCGTCTCAGATCAGAGCAGCAGCTGCACCTCGTCAGGGTAGTCACCCCAGCGGCGGGCCAGCGGCTTCCACAGGAGTTTTCCTCCTGACCAAGGAGTCCTGAGGAGGCCGCGGATCGGGGCGGGGGGTGGGGGGGCGGTGGCGGTGGTGGAGGGCTTTCAGCCCATTCTTCATCAGAGGCCACACTGGAGCAGTTTGCTTGGTCTGCACGGAGTTTTGGTTTTGTTTAATATTGTGTTAGTTGCCGTCGTTTACAAATTATAAAACAATGTAGATAGCCAGATTCCTCGCTTCTCTGATGTAACAGTCTCAGGCTTAAATTCCCCAATTATATCATTAGGGGTAGGAGCCCCTTTTAGATGGGGTGCAAGCTCTTAATATGGCCAGCTTGTTCCCGTTTTAAAACAGAAAATCCTGCATCCCGAGCCCCCTCAGTCCTGGGCAAATCAGGATGGTCAGTTGGGGACAGTCTCACACTCCCAGCCTTCCTCACTCACTGGGGACAGTCCTCACACTCCCAGCCTTCCTCACTCATTTAGATTATTTATTTGGTCCTTTTTGAGTTTAGGACTCTTAAAAGACATTTTTCAGAAAAAAAGATAAGATCATGACTCTCATAAGGATATAAAAATGAACATGTGTTAAAAAGATTTTATTTCACTCATAATGAGGGTGCCAGAAGATGTTATAATTGACACAAAAGAAAAACCCAGGGAGGGGAGAATGGGGGGTTATTGTTTAATGGGTACAGAGGTGCAGCTTGAGAAGATGAAAAGGTTCTGGAGGTGGATGGTAATGATGGCGGCACACCAATACGACGGTACTTGATGCCACTGAACTGCATACTTTAAAATGGTTAAACGTTAAATTTTATGTTACATATATTTTACCACAGTTTTGAAAAGAGAGAATACAAAGAACGTCCCCATTTGTAAGTTAGGCATATTGAGGCAAAACTGATTGGGAGGGAAGACTATTGAAACTCTTGTCAGTTCATGGACATATTTTATATGACTTACCAGTTACTTACCACTTTATGGAATTCAAGCTCAGTGAAAGACAAGAATCAGATAACTTGGAGGGGTGTCCTCTGGGCAATGCACAGTTCTCCAGAGAAACACACATTTTTTTCCCTACAGTCTGCCCTGCTGGGATCAAAAATAGTCTCAAAGAAAGATTATTCTTGATCACAAAATAGGGTTGGTCTCATTAGATTTGATCTGATAATCTATATACATAATTTACTGTATAGGCCTTGTTAAGTTCACTTTGGTGGAAGTTTTCATAAGGGATCTTGGATTGGACTTTTAAAATCCTTCTATTATTTACTGTTCTGAGATTAGGAAGCCAAGCCAAGAAACTGTCTCCACTAGGTTTTACCTGCTGTACCTATAAATTTAGGCAAATTCCTCTCTTCTTGAGGTCCCCAAAATATCCTAAGTTTCCTGGGCCTGCCAGGGAGTGACCTTCCTGATTTGTGTGTAAGGGAACACAGTAAGCCAGTTTTCTTAGGCGGGTTTTGTATTGGCTGTCAACCTTAATTCCTTTAAAGTGGCAGCAATATCTGATTAAATGAGCATCATTGTCAAGTACGACATTCCAGGCAAGGCCTTGGTAGTAAAACCAAGTTTTCTAATATGTTCTGGTAAAAAAAAAAAAAAAAATTCCTATTGAACTTTTGCAAATAACCATATTTTATAAAAAGCAAGAAGACTCAAAAAAAGTTTCTGAATTCCGAGGGGTCAGGCAGGGAGAATAAGGTATTTACAAATGTTTCAGTTTACAAAAACAGGGTCTCCTAAATTGTTATGGGTTACAGACAGCTTAAGAAGAAAGAGAAAGGGCTTTCTTATATATTCAGAAGATTGAACACTATAACAACATCAGTAATATTCCAAACGTGACAGTCATTCCTTATCAGTTCTTTCAGTCCTAAGTGATTAATTCTTGTTCTGCTGAATCTTGGGTTCGCAACCACATAAACCAGTCAGCTTCTTTGCTGAAGAGTTTTGGAAATCCTGACTCAGTCCACTGGTATGTTCTTAAAGATATCTGAGTGATGTCATCAGGAGTCCGTACCCACGAGTATGTACCTGGTCCTGTGCTTTTCTGAGACAGTTCTTGTTTGCTGAAGGTAAAACCTTTGGCCTATAGCTGACTGCACAGCCTTTAGGGAGCATCAGAGTAGAACAAAAACTATCTGTAAGGGACAGAGACCTAAAGAGGTATGGATTAACTTATTAATGATAATTTTCAAAAGTGAATGATATGATGAGAATTCATGACAAGAAAAATGCAGCTAACAAGGAAGTCTGATTATTCCTGAGGTATGTAAAACAAAATAAAGCCAATCCAAAAAAAAAAAATTAGACAATGTCTAAAAACACACTAAGGCTAATTTCAGAGAAGGCAGTGAACATTATATCTGATTCATAAAAATGATGAGCATAATTTTTTTAGAGGAAAAAATCTTGAGATATATAAAAACCCCAATACATAATTTACATAATATACAAGGAGATACCAAGAATGTTGACTGAAGAGATTTAGTAAGTCTGGAGTAAGTCCTAAACATCTGTGTTTTAATAAAACTCCATAGGAAAGTCTGATGTACATCCCCAGTTGAAAACCACTGACCTAGAAGATGCTAGATTCAAATTAAAGAAGTAAGGTTGCAGCCCAGGTAACATTTAAAATCATAGCTGAAATCATGACTGGTAACATTCTACTGTTATCACCAGGCAAAGCACCACCAGGGTGCTGATGTATAGAAACAGATCATAGACCAAGAGGGCATTGAGAAACCTTTAGAAATTTCTCGCACAGCAAACAATTTCTGAGATACTTATATAAGTGAAATATTCTACGACTCTTTTTTTCCCATAATAAACAAAAATATATCTCATTACCATATATGTTCAAAGTTGTATCTCTCTGCCACTATTGTTCCTAGTAGAGTCTTATTCGTATACATTAATTATACCCTTTAACCAAAGTAACTTATATTTCAGAGAAAATGAGGGGCAGGGAGAGTGGATCACTGTGAACAGCCTGTCCCACTCCAGCATTTTAGAAGAGCTCAGGAAGGCACAACTCCACAGGCACACACGTCACTTACACACTTGTTAAAGTGTGACTCCAACCACTGTGTTCTCCCACATCTCCCGGGTTTAAGACAGATCCGGATTGAAATCCTCTCACCACTGTGTGCCTTGTGTAGTTAACTTCTCTGGGACTCAGTTCCCTCGTGGGTGAAAGTCAGGTGGGTTCTTGAAGGCAAAAGTGATCCGTGAACATCCTTGACCTCCTGTGGCTGATGGAGGGCGCACGATAAGTGTTCCTTTACTTCTTTCCTGATGCATGGAGGTTTGGACTCCTAACAGACACCGAACGTCGATGTAGCTCCTACTGTAGGCACACTATCGTGTTACACTGTGAGGCCTACAAAGATGATTAAGACACGGTCCTACTTTCTCGGAATTAAGGATCAAGCTGGAGAGAGGGCGTGTACTCTCATTATCACATTTGCTGCTTCCACCTGTACCCGAGGAGGGCTTTTAAGCAGAAGTGAAGAAAGCAGACGGTCCTGGAGCAGGACACCAGAGGTGGGCTGGCCCTGAGCTTTGGATTCCTTGTTTGTACCGTGAGGATACTTGTAACACCTACCTCGTCAGGTCGCTGTGAGGATTAAAGATTGTCTCGAGATGCAGCAGGTAAAATACTTAGATCAGTGCCAGGCTCATATTAAGCACTGACTAAACATTAATTATTGACTATTTTTCTACTCGCATTTCCTACTGCTCTGTACCAGGCATTGTGTTTGTGGCTCACTGCAAGGTCTTTATTTGTTTCCCCACCTAATTCCCCATTATATGGGTATAATGAGGCACAGAGCAGTTATGTACCTGGTCAAGCGCCGCATAGCTAGAAAGTAACTGAGGTGAATTTGAATCCAGGTTAGTTAGACTCCCAAGCCCACGGTCTTTCCTCCCGATTAGAGTGTGGGAGGGGAAAAGAAAACATAGCCTTTGGACTTGAGACAAATCACTAAATCTCTAAGGCTCCAGGTCCTTGTCTTTCAAATGGAAATAGCAATATACCTCTATCCCAGGGTTTTAGTGAAATTAAGTGAGAAGATATTTAAAGCACTTAGCCCAGTGCCTGGTGTGCACTTAGTACTTGGTAATTGCGCAGTGCTTGTGAGTTTCTGTGGCGGGAGGGTTTCATCTTCATTAGGAGGAACAGGTAGCATTTGCCTTGGTGGACCTGGAGGTATTCTGAGTGGAGCCGTGGAGCTGGCGAAGGCACGGCAGTGAGGACGTAGCCTGTGTTGTCAGCACTGGTCACGTGCAGCCGCAGCTGGTGGGAGCCTGGGGCTTGAAGGCGCGGTCCCCGGACAGGAGGCTGAGAGGCAGGCGGCACGAGGTGTGCAAGCAGAAGGCAGAGACTGAGGAGTTTCTGCCCAGGAGGATGGCACTGCCCCTCCTTCTCCCGTCAGGGCCCCCGGGGTCAGGCAGTGTCCTCGCAGGAGCCACAGCCCCTCTGAGTCCTCCCAGGCCCTGGGCCTGGCCGGTGCCCCACCTTCTGTGCCAGCGTCCGCGTGGGCACGTCTGGGGACAGATGGCAACGTGGGCATCTTGCCAGAGAGATGAGTATGGCTGCTGATTCTGGGGCTGGGCCCGCTTCCTGGGGCCTGTGGGGAGGGAGCAGTTCAGGGCTCGAGGAGAGGAGCCTGTGGGAGGAGGACCAGGTGGCATTCCTGCTGGATGAGCAGGAATGGGTGGGGCATTGGGCAGGCAGGAAAGCAGGGGCCGCGAGCTCCCAGCTCGCTGCCCTCCCCCAAGCCTGCCAAGGCTCTGCCCCCCGGAGTTTGCTGAGGTCCTGCTGCCAGATGCATCGCATCTCATTTCATCAACCCTTATGGACATCTCATGTGACAGGACTTTACTACCTTA
Source organism: Monodon monoceros (assembly GCF_005190385.1). NCBI lineage: Eukaryota > Metazoa > Chordata > Mammalia > Artiodactyla > Monodontidae > Monodon > Monodon monoceros. The sequence goes on along the minus strand of NW_021703784.1, from coordinate 8,483,165 downwards.
GTCAAAGGAAGATCAAAGTGAGGCTGAGAGGCGAAATGTTATCTCAGTTAGTCTTTAGGGCAGCCTCATGTGACAGGAGTTTACCATCCCATTTACAAGAAGCTCAAGCTGAGGCTGAGAGGTGAGACAGCTCGCCCAGGGTCACAGCAACAGAACCAGAAGCTAAGACGCAGCCTTTTTTGGTTTAACGTCCTTTTCCCTATTCTGCCATGGCCTCAGACCAGGGACCCAGATGCTGCAAAGTAGCTTTCTCTTGTCTTCCTTCTCTTCCTGGTAACTGCCCAGGGATGCCCAGTAAGAGCATCAGAAAGGGCTCCTTAAAAAGAGTGGTGTGGGCTTCCCTGGTGGCGCAGTGGTTGAGAGTCCGCCTGCCGATGCAGGTGACGCGGGTTCGTGCCCCGGTCCAGGAAGATCGCACATACCGCGGAGCGGCTGGGCCCGTGAGCCATGGCCGCTGAGCCTGCGCGTCTGGAGCCTGTGCTCCGTCCGCAATGGGAGAGGCCACAACAGTAAGAGGCCCGCGTTCCGCAAAAAAAAAAAAAAAAAAAAGTGGTGATGGCGAGAGGCAGCTCCGAGAAGGAAGGAGAGAGCCTGGTGGAGGATCTGGAGGGCTGAGACCACCGTCCCCGTCCCCACCCGCTTCCCTTCCTCGGGCTCTTCAGGCTGACCCCCAAAGAGCATGTGACCTGCGTGGCTCCCTCCCCCACCCGCACATGACTGCTGTCTTCTCCCCCAGCCGCCTTCTGCTTCCTCTTCGTCTCCGCTGTTTCCTCTTTCCCTCCTTACACAGCAGACTGATGCGCACCTCCCTGGCTTTGGGTGGGGCGGTCGGCCTCAGGGGCCACGCACTGGTCTAGACGGCAGCCAGGCTTTGGGGGTGGTCTGTATGGATGGCCAAGACCTTACTTCTTCCCGTCAAGCTGTGCCACCTGAGTGCTGAGGTCAGAGCTGAGCGGTCCCGAAGCAACACCAGAACTGGAGTCAGACACCAGGGTTGGAGTCACTGCAGCCCACAACGCCCCCATCTGATTGTCCCCAAACTGGTGTGCGGGGTGGGCGGTATCACTACTCTCGTTTTGCCCACTGGCTCGTGCCTCCTCCCCTGGGTCCTTCATGCTGGGGAGAAGGAGTAGGTGAGGGTGGGCCATGGGCTAAGCCTCCAGGGAATCCCGAGAGCAGAGTCCTCATCTTAGCTCCCTGGGGAGGAGGGCCCCGCCACCATCAACGCATTCCCACCTGTGCTCTTTGCGTAGCCGCTCTTCAGAAGAGAGACCACCAACTGCCCGCTGACCACTTCTTCCAAACCCTACCAGCTCTCACACTCCTCCAGAGTTTTTCCAGGTACCTAAACGAAACCACATGCTGTAGCTAAAAGCCACGTCTTTTCATTCTGTCTGAGCACTCAGGCTTCCCCTGCCTAGATTCCTTCTCAAGGCAAAGCAATCTAGCCTATATTTTCCACTCTCCTAAAAAAGACCATTATCTTATCTACTCATTCCTTCTAGAAAGTCCCGGGCTCCTTGTGCTACTGGCCAATGGCTCCCTTCTCTGGGAAGGATCTTGGGACTGAGCCCTGTGTCAACCTGATGTCTCTGAGCAAATGCCCAGGTTCCATCTGGAGGAGGGGCAGCAGGTGGAGGAGTCCTTGGGCTGGCTCTCAGCCCCAAGAGGGCTTTGTTCCTCTGTTCTCAGAGGCCCTCCCAGACCTGGCCTGTCCCGTCCCATCTTGTCAGTGGAAGGCCTGGCTCAGGGCTCTGCCCTGTGCTGTCTGTTCCAGGCTGGCCTTTCCCTACCAGGGTGTGTCCCAGTGGCAGTGGAGGGCTTGGCAGGGGGCGGGGTGATGGCATTGTCACCATCGGCCTGGTTCTTACTGTCCCCAGCCCTCTCTTCTTTTCAGATCTGCTGAGTCCCAGGACAGGCATGTCCAAGGACAGGCCACCAAGTGGCACTTTCCTCCGGGCAAGTGTCAAGGTCACCTGCAGCTACAGCCAGTCCAGTCTGTCCCAACCTGAGTAGCCCGACATCTACTAGCTGCCCCAGACTTGGCTTAAGGGCTGGGCTGAGGCAGGAAGTGGTAGGGATTGGTCAGTGAGGGAGTTTAATTCCCTGTTGGCCTGCCACGGGGATAGGAGCCATCAGCACTGTCAGCAATGTTGTTGCAAAGCAGGGAGGGGGATGCAGGGACCGGGGATGACTGGGCAGACGCTGGAGAGAAGACACCTCTTTCCACTGTCTCCTGAGGTCAGCATCCTTCTGCTGGGCTCTTTCTTGTTTTCTGTTGTTGTGATGGTGGTGGTAGTAGGTCCTTTGGGGGTTTTGTTTGTTATCTGTTGCTGCTTTGGCAGACTTGTTCTTTGCCCCTACCTCAGAAGCGTTTCTAGTGCAGAGTCTTAATGAGGTCCATAAAGCTATTAGCGTGCTCATTTGAAAGAATAAGTTGGACTGTCAGCTAATAGTTAAGAGATAGCTAGTCCACCTCTCTATCTGACTTAGTTACTCAGTAACCAGTGCCATGTAGGGGGAGGTGAGACTCTAAAAGTGCCATCTCTTGCTAACACAGACTTAGAGGGTCATGGGGTGGGCACCCTGCCTGGAACAGTCTGTGGGCCTCGCCACGCACGTTCCTGGGTCTCTGGCCTGCTTGCCCAGCCTGGCCAACACCTGGGCTGCCATCCCTCCCCCTCGCAGCCGCCCTGGGGCAAGCTAGGTGAAGCCCGACTGTGTATTTTTCCCCCTGCTCCCTTTCTGGGGCCTCTTGTTTCTGCAAGAAGGGCTTGTGAAAGCAGAAGTGAAACTTGCGGGTTCTACAGGCATCAGGAGCACGTCAGCTATCTTCCCTTTGAGCTACTGTGAGTTCGACAGCCTTTGTGTCAGCCCAGCCCTTTACCGGACCCATGTCCCCAGTCCCCTTTGAACTATGGCACCTTGGCCTTTTTCTCAGAAGAGCTGCCAGAGTGGAATGGAAAGAGGACTTGACTAAGGGGAGGCCCCAAGTATGCTCTGCCCAGCTAGCTGTGCCCCTCTGGGCTCATGCCGCCATTGTGCTGTGGTCCAGGCAGGGAGTCCCAGAGGAGGCCAGTGCCCATCCTAGCATCGCACAGCAGTTTGAGGTCCTTCTGCCCCACCGCCTCCCTCCCTGTGACTCTCCTGCTATCTTGGGTGTCAGGTTTTCTGCTGAGGGATGGGGTTAGAGCTGAGAGAAAGGTCAGGCCGAGCTTCTGGACAGGGCTGGAATCTGGCAGATCAGCTTGACTGTGGATCTCTGCTAGGTCTCCCTGTCTACTTCCAAGGGAGAACATGGGTGGGCCCAGTGGACCAGCCTCTGCTGTCTCCCCGTTGCAGGCTCCCGCATGCGCACTGGTAGCTTCGGGGCATCTTCGTGTTCCTCTAGCCCACCTCTGTATACTAGGCATGTGGGAGGCGTGGCCATGCTGGCCTCCAAATCCCTACCTTACAGGCAAATCCAGGGCCTGGAACCACCACCGCTCAGAGGAGTTTGGTGCTAACCCACACCCTGCTCACCTCCCGTAACAGAGCAGCACGGGCTGCCTCCGCCCCCTCCAGCTTTCCTTCCTCAAAATCTGAAATCGTAGTAGCTGTCATTTTTAAGTGTCCACCGGGCGTGAGGAACATGTAAGAGTTGTCCTATGCATCATCTCATCAACCTGTCAGTAGCCCTACGAGAAAGGTGATAAACACGACTTTGCAGACCAACAGGTGTAAGGAATGAAATCAGGTTTCGCCTGATTCCTAAGTCCTTGCTCTTTCCTCTTACAGAGACCAGCTCCCTGAAATGCACCACCGAGGGTCTCCCTAGAGGGTGGCTGGCGGTGTGGATGAGGCAGAGGGAACCAGCCCTACCTTCTGCGAGGAAGCTTGTCTGGAGCTTCCCAAACTAATCAGCAGGGCAGAGCCCTGGGTCTTCATCTGGCTTAGCCTGGGAGGTGCCCGGAACCCTCTGACCTAGAAAATCCCACCCCTCTTCAGTGACTCCCCATCACCCCAAGAGACAGTCGAAACTCACCCTAGGCCCTCCATGACCTGTCCCCTCCCTCCTTCCCCACTCCTTCACCTTCCATGCTTGGCCCAGTCCCACCTTCCAGACCTCTGGCTACATAGGGTTCCCCAGACAGGTATTATTGCTGTTCACGCCTCCGCACTTTTGCACACGTACTTCCCTCTCCCTGGCGCCGCTTCCCGCCCCAGCCCTGGTGGACCTGGCCACCTCCTGCTTGTTTGTGAAGATTCGGCTGAAGCCTCACCTCCTGAATCCTTTCCTGACACTGCTCCCATCCCAGCTGGTCTCGGTGTCCCTGCTTCCGTGTCATGCAGGGCTGCCCTCTTTTATGGCACTGTCGCACCAATTCTGTTTGTCTCCCTGCTGACCTGCGAGCCCCTGGAGGGCAGAGGTCTCTCTTACAGCTTCTCTGGGTCCCTAGCACAGTGCCTGGCATATGGCAGGATGTGGATGGGAAGGCAGTCCTGTTTCTGCCAGAGAGAATCGAGATGTCAGAAATGGGCCTGGGTGTGCCTGCTGTCCTGTCTTAGCTTCTGCCACGCAAGGTTGGGAGGGACAGGACTCCAGAAGGCAGATAAGGAAGAACACCGGGGACCACAGGCTGGAGAAAGCCAGGGCAGGTGACCTGAGGTGGGCAGGTGTTGGCACTTGGGGCTGAAGCAGTGTCGTGGTGGGAGGAGCGGGGGAGGAGAAAGGTGGCTGCCAGCAGGGCTGTGCCATTTGATCCCTCATCGTGTCTGAGCATCTCCTGCGTGGGCTCGGCATGGCTGAGTTGCAGCCTGGGCCTCCCTGCCTGGCCTGTCAAGGAAGGACAGTCAGTGCTGGGGGGGTGCTCAGTGGGGCCTGGGGATCCTTCAGGCCCAGAGGAGATCTGATCTGTCACCAGGGTCAATGGCTGTATCCAGGTGGCAGCCGAGATAGACTCAGCTGATCCCGGGGGGTCGTAAAGGTGGCCCAACAGACACGTAGGGACTAGGGTGAGAGTTACATTGTGTTCCCTGGTCTTTGAGCTAGATGTGGTTGGCACTGTCCTCCGTGGGCATCTGATGAGGAAACCGGAGGCAAAAAAGGCTTAGGAACTTTCATTTGGTTACACAGTAAATTAGAGTCATCCCTCAAAGCTTTGAGCTTTTTTCCAGACTCAGCAGCTCCCCAGGCAGGACACTGGTGAGTGTTATCTGTAGGGCTGTAATTTTCTTCCATCTTGTGCACTTTGAAGAAGCCTCACTGGGCAGCCTCTCCAGTTCTCTCAGAGACACCCCCAACCCTGCCACCAGATTCTGGAAGTTCCTGAGGTAGGAGTCATGAGCCATTTGCCAAGTGGAAAACATTGCTGCCACCAAGCTTGTGTATGTCACGGGGTCACTGTGACAGTCCCTTGGAGTAACCCCAGATTCCCTGGAGAACCCCTGGTGACTCCCCCCCAGCCATGCACCCTCGGCAGTGGGGAGCCAGAGAGGCTGGGCAGTAGAGAAAGCATAAGATTCAAGCTAGAGAGAGCTTCGTTCTTAGTGGAATGGAGAGCCACCGAGAAATGTTAAGCCAGGTGACAGCGGGGGCACATGTACCTTCAATCTCTTCAGAAGATAAACTGTGAGGCAGTGAAGGGAATGAGACAGAGAACGAGTCCAGGGGTGAAGGGCCCTGGTAGCCCAGCCTGAATTCAGCCTCTGCTGAAACACCCCTTCATCTCACAAGCAGGAGCCTTCACGACATGCTTGGGAGGAAGTGATTTGGGGTTTGGAGGCAGATCCCTGGAGAGGGCAGACTGAGCCTCCAGTGTCCTGGTCCTTTGGTTCGTGGATCCCAGGGATAGAAAGTGTTTCAGGCCCCCTTCCCCTTCTTCCCCACCTTCTCCACGGGCTCTTTAAGAAACCAAGGCTCTGGTCTTTCTCCTGGGCTAGAGTCCATGCTGAGGTCTATTTTCCATGTACTTCCTGGCTCCTGGCTGCTGACTCGTCTCAGCTGATGCTGTGACTCAGGAGGACATGGAAGCCCTTCCTCAGAGCCTCGGCAGAAGGGGAAGGGGGAGCACGCAGTGGAAACTTCGGTGGTGCCTGGCTGAACTGTTCTTTCCGCCCCAGACCAGACCATGGGATGAGAAGCACTGTGTGAGAGGGCCCATGTGATGTGTGAGCCACAGATGGAAAGGATGACCCCTCTGTCCAGTGGAACGGACTAGGGCAGAGGACCTGGGTTCTGTCACCAGCTTTCCTTCTGTTGCCACATTTCCAACTAGGTTTTGGGCTCTGCCCCTACTGGGCTGCAGCAGGTGCTGTTTCTGCCATGTTCTAGGCTTAAGAGCAGCGTCGACTTCACTTTATTTTATTTATTTATTTTTAAAATTAATTTATTTATTTTTGGCTGCATTGGGTCTTCTTTGCTGCGCGCGGGCTTTCTCTAGTTGCGGCGAGCGGGGGCTGCTCTTTGTTGTAGCGTGCGAGCTTCTCATTGCGGTGGCTTCTCTTGTTGCGGAGCACGGGCTCTAGGCACGCGGGCTTCAGTAGTTGTGACTCACGGGCTCTAGAGCGCAGGCTCGGTAGTTGTGGCGCACGGGCTTAGTTGCTCTGCGGCATGTGAGATCTTCCCGGACCAGAGCTCGAACCCGTGTCCCCTGCGTTGGCTGGCGGATTCTTAACCACTGCGCCACCAGGAAAGTCCCGACCTCACTTTAAAGACAGACCCTTCTCCCACATCAGCCTCCTGCCGGCTTCCAGCATGTCCAGTATTTTAAATACAGTTATATCTCCCTGCCCCCATCTCTCACACACACAGAGGCACCCCGATCTTAGTGAGGCCAGAGAGAAGCGGAGGTGATGGGCAGTGGTAAGAGCAGGAGGGGGTACTTTGGTGTCGTCTAGGGCGCTGATGCTGGGCTAGCTCTGTCGGGAGGCCTCGGTAGCAGGAGCAGGGACATGGGGCCCCCCGAGCACTCTGGCCTCTGGCGTCTGTTCCTACCCTCCCCTTGGCCTCTGCCCCAAGGAACTTGTGTCTGGAGGGGAGCCTGATGTAGAAGAGTTGGTGGTGCTGGGGCTCTGAGGCTGCTAGAATGGGCACAGGTGCATGCTTCCTGGACACAGTAGAGGCGGAGGTCCGAGCGCCCTGCCAGCCCAGCTGCCCACCTCTCCCTGCAGGTACCGAGGCTTCATCCTGCTGATCACTTTCCTCATCTACACCTGTTATCACATGTCCAGGAAGCCCATCAGTGTCGTCAAGGTGAGGCTGGCCTGGGCGTAAGGAAGACAGCAGGAGATGCTGGGCCCCAGCAGAAATACACTTCCGTAGAATGGTCTGGAACTTGGCATATAACCATCCTTGTTCCCTTACCTTGGTCACTGAGCCCGCTCCTTCCCCCTGGCAGAGTTCCACTTTCAGCAGTTCTCTTTTCCCAGGAGAGTTTCCTGGGTTTATTCACCAAGACGGTGGTGTCGGGGGCTGCGGGTGGAGCCAGAGAGCAGACACCCTGGGCCCCATGTCTACCCTGCGCGTAGACCCCCGTTGCCCTTCACCGAGGCTCTGCTGTGGCCACTTGCCCCTGGAGCCAGTTCTTGCCGGAGGAGGGAGCATGGGGTCCGGTCGAGGGGGGCAGCGGGGCTGGTGTGTTGGAGGCTGCTTGCTCCTTTCGGGGCCACAGGATGCCCCCTGACCTGTGCACCCGTGGCTCCTCCAGAGCCGTCTGCACCACAACTGCTCAGAGATGATCCAGCCCATCAGCGACACCCACAGGCTCAACGACACCACGTGGTGCAACTGGGCCCCATTTGGTAAGAGCGGGGCAAGCTGTTCTTTCCCACAGCCCACTCCCCCTACCCAGGATAGGGTCAGCCGGGGCCGGAAAGGGCTTCCTGCAGGGGCGTCCAAGCAGCCAGCCAGCTTTCTGCCTCTCCCATGGGCTTTCAGACCAGAGCAACTACAAGGAACTCCTGGGGGCAGTGGACAACGCCTTCCTCGTGGCCTATGCCATTGGCATGTTTATCAGGTAAGAGAGAGGCGGAGCCTGTGACTGCCCGCAGCAGAACCGTTCAGAGCTGCTGTCTCCCCTTGGCCGACCTGGGGGCAGCAGGGTCAAAGGGAAAAAGCTCGGGGCCCCCGCACATGGAAATGAGACGACAAGACTTGCACACGTCATGTCAGCCCGTAGCCAGCGTGCTCCCACGGTTACCGAGCCTGCTCCTTCACCTGGCCAGCTCCCACTTTTAGTAGCTCTTTTCCCTGGAAAGGCTTTCCTGGATGTCCTTTTGAGTTTATGCACTCAGATGGCAGTGTCAGTGGTGTGGCTGGGAAATGGTTTGTCCTAGACCGGGGTCCTTCAAGGATAGCCCTGGATGCTAGGAAGACCCCAGCACGGCTTTTACGTAGCAAGCGTGATGTTTGTTCCCAGGAATCAAAGATGACTGAGGCAGGGTACCACCTCCAGAGAGCTCACAGTCTAGTGGAGTGACCGATAACAGCAGCTAGGTATAAAGCAGTGTGGTGGCTCCCAGACAGGTGGCTTCATACGGGGCGCTCTGGGGGCTCCGAGGGGTCACTTAGTGTGAGCTGGGATTAGAGAAGAGGGGTTGGGGAAGGCTTCTTGGAGGAGATGACACTTGAACTAATGAAGAAGAATTGGGCTTGGCAATGCAGAAATGGCTAGGTGGAGGGAATGGCATGGGCAGAGTAAGGCGAGTGTGAAACAGCATGATCTGGGGGGACAAGTAACAGGTTTACCAGAGTGTAAAATGCAGGAGATGGGGCTGAAGAATGAGGTCATTGTGTACCAGGCCGTGGGCACAGGAGAACCTCTGAAGGGTGGCATGTTCAGATTAACATGTCAGATCTCTGTGAGGGTGACAGAAGGTAGATTTGAGGGAGAGTAGGACTGAGTACCAGGTCACACTAAGGAACAGATCTGATAATAGCTCAGCTGAGCTTTGAGCAACGCCTGAGTGAGAACAATAGTAATAGAGATGATAAAGTAACGACGCACTGGAGAGATGTAAGTAAAAGGTACAGGTCTTGGAGGTTGCTTGTGAAGGGTGGGGCGGAGAGGCAGGAAACTGAGGTAGCCCCGTGGTTTCTGGCTTGAGTGGCCAAACGTGGTGGCGATATCCACTCAGATGAGGGGCACAGGACACGGGGCGGGGTGGGGGGCAGAGGCAGAGGCGTTCTGATTTTGGAGTTGTTGAGTGGCAGTTGTTTTGGGGAGCATCCCAGTCAAGATGTCTGGAAGGCATCTGGATATGATCGTGAAGCTCTGGGGGAGAGTTCAGGGCTGTAGATATGCAGCTGGGCTGTGTAACGTATATGTAGCTGGTAGTTAAAACCATAAAAGTGATGCAAGAGAAAATGCATGAGAAGCGCTGGTCAGCCAAGGGGGGAGGCAGGTGGGCCACGGTGACCTCACAGAGGCCACGGAGAGCGCACTTCAAGGTGCTCGGTCAGCAGCATCAAATAAAGCAAAGGAGCCCAGTGAGTGGAGGACCGAGGGTGTCCCCGGCGTGTGGCAACACAGAGGTCACTGGTGGTCACCTTAGCGGAGGCGTTTCAGTGGCTTTGGGCTGGGGGCGGAGAGATAGGAGGTAGAGAGCCGAAGGGCGCAGGTAGCAGAGACTACCATGGATCCAACTCTCTCTTCTGCAGTGGCATTTTTGGGGAGCGGCTCCCCCTCCGTTACTACCTTACAGCCGGAATGCTGCTCAGCGGCCTTTTCACCTCGCTCTTTGGCCTGGGGTATTTCTGGAACATCCACGCGCTCTGGTACTTTGTTCTTATCCAGGTACGAGCCTTGGCCTTGCACTCAGGCCTCTGTTCCCGGCACAGAAAGATAGTAGAGGCTGCAGGTCCTTCCCAGCCGCCCCAGGTCCCGGCGCATCCAGCCCTGTGCTCCTTTATCACGATGCGGGGTCCCATTGCCCATTGCCTTTGGTCACCCTCGTGGGCTCTGTGAGTTTGCGCTGAGCGTTACCCTGAGGTCCGTGGAGGTGCCTGCGAGGCCTGGTCTCTGCCGTGGGGATCTGGGGCCACAGGAGAAATCAGCTGGTGGGTTAGGGGGTGCGTGCACGCAGGTGAAGGAAGGGGGTGCGTAGTGTGTGCTGCGGAGGGGCCCCCATCCCAGAGGCTGCACCGCTCAGCCCAGGCCTGTCCCGCCTCTCTCCTCCCTCCCTGCAGATCTGCAACGGACTCGTCCAGACCACGGGCTGGCCCTCCGTGGTGACCTGTGTGGGCAACTGGTTCGGGAAGGGGAAGTGAGTGTGATGGGACAGGAGGGTGGGCGGCGCCTGGGGGGCTGGGCTGGTGGGTCCCTCGTGGCCCCTGATGTGATTTCAGGGTCAAAGATTAGAAACTTGCCTCCTTCTTGCTGACTTTCACAGGCCAAGATACACATGTTTTAGTGACTAAAAGCAGTACTGATTTTCTCATTGCTAAGGTTTTGATCCTTAAAACCTGCAACCTCAGTTATGCTTTTTTCCTCTTAATAGATGAATTTCCATTTTGCGTGAAGACAAAAACGAAGCCTATAAAACTGTGTTTGTATACACACACACACATATATATGTGTTTGTATATATTTATATATATATATATATATATGTTTTTTTTTTTCCTTGAACTGGCTTTTGTGCAAAAGTTTCTTTAGGGCAGGGTTTCTCAACCCTGGCACTATTGACATATGGGGCTGGATAATTCTTTGTCGTGGGACCATCCTACACAGTGTAGGGGTGTTCAGCAGCCTCTACCCCTAGATGCCACTAGCGCACCCACAGCTGGGACGGTCGGAACTCTCCAGACGGTGCCCGTGTCCCCTGGGGCAGAGTCACCCCTGGTTGAGGACTTCAGAGTCACGGCCTTAGGGCAAGAGAAGAAAGGGCTGGGGCTCTGGGCCCTGGGGCAGCAAGGAGCCAGAGAGTGCTTGCTCAGGGAGTGGCTGGGGAGCGGGACCCCCGGCCTTGCTGTCACTCCCTTGACACCAGCAAACCCTCCCGTTCCTCCCTGAGGGGGTCTTCAGCTCCGAGGCTGCAGGCAGCCAGCTTTTTGCACTTGGTCGGGCGGTCGTCAGGAGCCCTGTGCTTCTCTTCTCACTTTTCCCGTTCTTCTCTCCCTCCCTCCCTCCCTCCCCTCCAGGCGGGGGCTCATCATGGGCATCTGGAATTCCCACACATCCGTGGGCAACATCCTGGGCTCCCTGATCGCCGGCATCTGGGTGGATGAGCAGTGGGGCCTGTCCTTTGTGGTGCCCGGCATCATCACCGCCGTCATGGGCCTCGTCACCTTCTTCTTCTTAATTGAATGTGAGTGGAGCCCTCCCTCCTCACAGGGCCGGAGCTGAGCCTCCCGGTCAGGCCCTGGGAGAAGGCGTGGGTAGCGTGGGATCGTGGGGTCAGAGCCACAGATGTGTGACCTGGGACAGACAGCCTCTCTGAGCCTCAGTTTTCTCATGTGTGACAGAAGTATAACAACGCCTGCTTCCCTGGGCTGTTGAGCGTTTCCATGAGACGTGAGACTGAGGAGGGAAAGGTTGGGGGGACCTCTCCACCTTTGCTGCCTCTTCCCAGCTCCCTGACAGATGGGTCAGGGAGTCAGGGCCATGGTCACTTGTAGCAAGAGAACGAAAGTCCACGAGGCAGTAGTGACACAACTTATTGTTAGGAGACCCAGACCTCGAAGGTGGTCTCCGGAGCCCCGGTGCCGTGCTCCCTTGTGCTGGAAAGTCAACTCACCCGCTTTGAGGAGGGGTGGGGACCACACGCCATGCAAGGTGAGGGCCTGGCCTGCTGGGAAGCTTCTTAGAAGATTTTTCTTTCAGACCCAGAGGACGTGGATTGCTCACCACCTCAGCACCACGTGAGTCCTATCCCTGCCCTCCACTCCACCCGGGGGCTGGTCCCAGGGAGGCCTGGGGAGTTGGAGGAGGGGCCTGTGTGCCCACAGTTACTTCACAGGCCCTTGGGTGAGGGCCAAAGTCACGCCCTCGGGGGGCTCCCCGACAGCCTGACGGGCCTGGCAGGATGTTAGTCCAGTCCAGGAAGGGGACACATACCTCTTCCAGCGTGGGAGCCCCTACCTCTCACATGGGCTGTCCCTCCAGCTGGTGGGAGGTGGTACGTGGACGTGCCCACAGCAAGGGCTCTTCTCTGCTCAGGGTGAGCTGGAAGAGAACGTGGACAACGCTGAGGACCCTGGCAATGGACCCCACTCTAACAGAGAGAACGGCCTGGAGTCTGCCGTCACCTTGTCCAAGGAGCCAAGTGCTCAGCCCGCTGCCATCAGCTTTTTTGGGGCGCTCTGGATCCCGGTGAGTCTTTTGTGGACTGGAAGGAGGAGAGAGGCTCTCTAGATTTTTTTGCTGGGTCTCAGGAGATGGGGATGCTCAGGGTGACCTGTGGTTTCCAGAATTTCTTTACATGCAGTGCCTAGGGAGGGCGGCCCACTTGGGGAGGGGCACACGGGAGACTCGTCCAGACACAGCATATCCGGGCCACAGGCACACTGCTGTTACTGAGGCTGGAGAGGTCCTCGAGGCTGCTTTGTGCAGTGGGCGGTGGAAAGTGCTGGGTTGGGGCTCCGCTGACGGACCAAGGGCGTCTTGCCCCTGTTTCCATCGCGCCCTCTGTTACGCTCCCCAGGGTGTGGTCGAGTTCTCCTTGTGTCTGCTGTTTGCCAAGCTGGTCAGTTACACCTTCCTCTACTGGCTGCCCCTCTACATCTTCAATGTGGGTGAGTACCCGGGGAAGAAGAGGTGAGGAACGGAGGGGTCTCTGAGGAGGAAACCTGTCACGTGACACGTACGACTCCAGGAATAGGCAGGATTTCTGCTGAACCTCTCCTAGGGCAGGAGGGAAAGTTTTTTTCTTTAATGGGAAGCTAAACCTTGCAGATGCACCCTCGCCCCCCACCCAGTCCCTGATTCCAGCCACTTTTCCTCCCTTGGCGCTGAGTCGGGGTTAGGAACTCAAAGCTCTGTTCTGCAATCCTCCCTAACTTCTCCAGCCTCAGGTATAGGAGAAGCCCCCCTCCAGGCTGCTTGGCTCATAGGTGGGCGGGACTGGAGGGTGCTGGAAACGGTCTGCCTTTTGAGCGCCTCCAGGAGCCCCTTAAGCCTTCCCCCCAGCCCAAGGAAGAGGGCCTGATGAGCTACCCCCACTGCCTGTAGCCTGGCAGTAAACGCTGTTCTCTTCCAAGGAGGGCTGCCGGGAGCCTCAGGGGATTGATGCCCTGTGCCTGGGTCTGCTGGGCTGCCCACCTTGTGGCCCTCCTCTCCCCTGCCTCTGACCCTGCCCGAGGATGGACAGATGAGGAGAGGTCACTCTTGCGGTTGAAAAGGATGTTTATGTTCCCCTGTCCTGGATCTCTGGTTTTCCACACGTGGAGCTACTCTATCAGGGAGCAGTTCTGCCCCCAGAGCCTCAGAGCCTCAGAGCCCCACCAGGGCCAAGGACCACTCAGCCAGGGCTGCCGGCCTCCCTCCAGGCCCCGTGGGAGGGACGAGGCTGCTCTCCACACAGCATCCTTGCACCGAACAGGATGCGGTGGGGATGAGTCAGGGCCAGGTCTCAAGCTGTAACTCACCCCCCCAGCCCCGCCCCCGGCTCCATCTGAGGGGCCTCTCTCGACGACGGGGGTAGAGCACCGGGGCAACCCTGCGGTCACTGACTCTTTGTTCTGTGGCCTTGATGCTGGCTACAGAGTGTGAGTCAACCTTGAGGGCTGGGCTACAAGTCAAGCTTCTGGGCGTCCCTTTTTCTAATTCTAGGGCGAGGTCTGGGACCTGAGGTCCCCATTTTCCCACAAGCCTCCTTCCTGGCTCTGTTTATAAGCAGGGACCTCAAATGGAGGTGACAAGCTTCTATGGGGACCAGCTGCTCGGTCAGGGGGAGGGCAGGAATGGGGCTGGACAGGCTGAGGCTCAGTGAGAGCAGTTGTACCCCCAGTGGGACAGGGCCCTCAGGGGCCAGATCCCAGTGCTTTCATAGAAGGGCTTTTCCGGGAGGTCAAGGCCATCCGACAGGACTGGGGGCCAGAAAGGGCATCCGGTCCCAAACTGCTGCAGACTCGCTTGTGACCTTGGCCAGTCATTTCTCCATGGGCCCCACTCCTTCCTCTGAAGGTGATACTGGACCAGGTGTCTGCAGGGATGTTCCCAGCGGTGGCCCTCCAGGATGTCTGCCCGGAGCCCCCAGGTCTGAACACATGCTTTTGTTTTCCACAGTTCACTTTACTGCCAAGGAGTCCGGGGACCTGTCCACGCTCTTCGATGTTGGTGGCATCGCAGGTGAGGCCATGCCCTGCTCTGCCTCTAGGCTGCATCCCCCTCTTCTCTTGTCAGGGTGCAGAAAAATGGGACAGGTCCAGTGGGATGTGACCTAGGCAGGTGGCATCCTGCCCAGGTGGTCTTCCCGTGAGCAGTGGGTGCGGGGAAGGCTGCAGAGGGAGACACTCAGCTGGCTCTGGGTACCCGGCCCCGGTTCGTGCTGGGCTGAGTGATGGGGCAGTGCTCGGGGTCCCACATGCCTGGGGCGGCAGTGTGCACGTTGTGTTCCAGGCGGCATCCTGGCGGGGCTCATCTCTGACTACACCAATGGCAGGGCCACCACCTGTTGCGTCATGCTGATCTTGGCTGCCCCCATGGTGCGTAGAACCTCAAGGGCAAAGTGCGTGTGTGTCGTGGGCCGCTGAACCCTGTGCACGCCTGGGCATCACGCACACACCCGTCTCTTTGCGTGTGTACATCCCTGTGCACGGCCAGGGGAGGAGAAGCCAGGGTCAGCACAGGAAAGAGATCCAGACTGAGGATTTTGGAAAGGGATTCGTGGTTATTTGGCCTTGGTGAGAAGGGGGAGGCCAGCTGCTGAGCTTCTTGACCAAGGAAAGAATAAGTGATTGAGGTTCGATATGAGAGGAGACTTTGGGGGCAAAGGGAAATGATAGATTACCACGTATTAGACCCTGCATCCCTGGGACATGAAGACCGAGAGGCCTGGGTATGAGAAGGCAAAGGAGAAAGGGGACCCCTGGGGTTCCCAGACTTCCGGTCTCCAGTCTAACAGAGGCAGCCCGTGGGGAAGCCAGGCTGTGATCCTGTCTTCCCCCTTCTCCTCTCTCAGATGTTCCTGTACAACTACGTTGGCCAGAGTGGGATCAGCATCTCCATAGGTGAGGAGCTGGCGCTGCCGTGGGGACACCGCGAGGCTGGCTTGGGGACGTGGGTGGGAGGCTCGGGGAAGTGGAGGTTCTCAGCCTGACGCCTGGGGGACTCACCCGCTTTGGGGTTGGGGGTGGCGGTGGCCTCTCCTCTCTAACTGGGCCGTCTCCATCACCACGTCAGTAATGCTGCTCACCTGTGGAGCCCTGGTCAACGGTCCTTATGCCCTCATCACCACTGCTGTCTCGGCTGACCTGGTAAGCGGAGCCACCTCGGGGATTGGCCAGGGCCTCTGTCTCCAGGCACATCTTCACGTCTCTCCCCCTGCCCCCGCCCGCAGAGACGAGATCCTCAAAGTCCTTCAGAATCCGCCATCGGCCCCCCTTTCTTCCCAGCTCCAAGCCCCCCTCGCTGCCTTTCCCTGAGCCAGTCCCTCTCCTGGTCCCAGTCCCGGTCCTGCTCGGTGCCGCCTCTTGGTTCAGGCCTCCCCACTCTGCTCTCTCCCCAGGGGACTCACAAGAGCCTGAAGGGCAACGCAAAGGCGCTCTCCACTGTCACGGCCATCATCGACGGCACTGGATCCATAGGTCTGACTCTTGCTCTTGGCTCTCGGCAGCTGAGCCCCAAGCCTGGTCTCGGGCGCACTCTTGGGATGCTGCCCTCTTGCGGGCAGGGAGGGCCAGGGTCCCTGGTGCAGGGCCCTTCTCTCATGCTGTGCTCCACACAGGTGCGGCTCTGGGGCCTCTGCTGGCCGGGCTCATTTCCCCCACAGGCTGGAACAACGTCTTCTACATGCTCATCACTGCCGACATCCTGGCTTGCTTGGTAAGAGCTTTGGGGTGCACAGATGGGTATGGGGAGGGGCCCTGTCCTGCGGGGCTGGGACCCTGGAAAGTTCCGAAGTGTCCAAAGTGGTCCAAAGTGTCGGCCATCCAGGGCTTTGCTCGGAACCACTCTGCGTCCCGTGGGTGAACCCCTGCGGAGTGACACTGTGAGCCAGCCGAGCAGTCACCTAGAGCTGGGGACCAGCCACGTGCTGCACGCTGAGGTCGCCCTCCCTCCCCTCAGCTCCTCTGCCGGTTGGTGTACAAAGAGATCCTGGGCTGGAGGTCATCCCTGAGTAGAGACAGAGGGTAAGTCCTGCGGAGGGAGGGCCGGAGCCCCGCCTGCCCGGCCTCACTTCTCGCGGGAGTCAAATCCGGCGCTCAGCTGCTCTGCACCAGTCTGAGCCTCGCTCCAGCCCAGACCTCAGGAACTTGGAGCCGGAAGCTGAACGTGCTCCGGGAACCCCTGCCTGGCCCCCAGCCCCACTAACCTGTCCTCTGTTATCCCCATGTGTCTCCATAGCTCTAGTGTGGCCCTAACCCACGCGCGGTAGTATTTTCCTCAAGTCCCGTGACTTTTGTGAGTATTTTCTTCAAGTCTGTAACTACTGTGCCCTTAGAGTGCATGCAAAGCCTCTCTCCTCCAGTGCGGTTTTTCTGACTTTCGCTTTTTCCTTGGGGGCCAGTTCCAAAGACTCTGAGTCTGGACGCGGTGTGGTGCTTGGGAAGTGTTTCCTAAGGGGCCGGAGCTGCTGTGAAGGTTGGCAGCCTCTCCTCCTTAGGGAGAGCGATAGGGCTTTGGACGTAGACCCCAGGACAGAGGGGGCAGCATCCAGGGAAATCGTTTTCCCTCTGAACTTGGACTCTGAGCCGTCTGTGCCTCCCGAAGTTCAGAAACCAAGGGCATCTGGCCCCTCTGCCTGGGGTGTGCGGACAAAAGCAGCTACCAAGCAAAGCCTCTGGAGCAAAACCCAAAGCTGGCCTGCTGTGCTCTCTGCCTGTTGCCCAGCGGTGGCGGGTGTGGAGGCCGCGCAGATAGGCCCGTGGCTGAGGCAGGGCGCTAGAGGCTGGGCTGCGCGGCTGGTGCTGGGGTTGGCAATGTTCTCTCGTGGCCTTTCTGGCTCTCCTTAGGAAGCTCTTGCTAATGAGAAGCTGCCGGAGCGATGGACCTGGTCTGGATGGTAAATGTGAGGAAGAGCCCACTGGGGTCATGGTAACCAGCACTGTATCTGGGGAAGAGCTTCCCTTTGAGGAAGGCATCGTCCGGGTTCAGGGGGAGAAGAATGCAGGGCAGGAGGCATTAACAGAGTCTGTGCCCTGCCCTGCCCTCTGGAGGGGGAGCAGTGGATGGCACCTCACGTGACCAGCGCCCCCTCCACCTGCTGTCCCCCGGCCAGGCCTGGGGGGACATTGGGAGGAGAGGAAGTGATGCAGAAAGGGAAAAGAATGGGTGCGTAGTAAGCGTCTGCTCTGGGCGTGAACTGTACTGGCTTCCCTCTCAGCAGCCTTGAGAGGTAGATGTTCTCACTTAGAGGTGAGAGAACGGACGCTCGGAGCTCATGGAACATACCTCAGGCCTTTAGCTAGTCCCAGCAGAGCCTGAGTTTGACCCCAGGTGTGCGGGCTTGGCTTCTCTCTGCACCCTCAGTGGGCCCTTCTCTGAGGAAGGCCTGTGTGGGAGAGGCAGAGTCACTTGCTTGGGCAGAGGGAGCCTGGGGCTTGAAACCAGAAATGCTGGACAACCCTGACTTCTCTGCTCACCTGCTTCTGTAGAGCCTTGGGCACCTTCTCTGAATGTCCGCGTCCTTGTGTGTCAAGTGGGGCTGCTCGTTTCTAAATACCTGGTAGGGCTGATCTCAGGCTGCGACAAGCTGGGTATGTGGTACTGCTTTGCAGAGTGGTCAAACGCGGTACAGGCATTGTAAGGTTTTTCACATTATTCTGGCTTGGTGTTCCCTGCTTGCTGAAGAGGTGACAGGGAGCCCTAATGATAGCGAACAGGATGAAAGGCAATTATTAAGGGACCCTCGGGACCTGCCTTCCCCGTCCCCACCGTTGGGGACGTCCTCACTTTCTCTCCCATTGCCTCTCTGCTCCTCACACAGGTATAGAGAAATGTGAGGACCCGATCGCAGCAGAAACTTGGAGGGCCCTCGCCGGGTCCCACAGTGCACCCCCCCAGGAGGCCGAGGCAAAGCCTCTGGGCCCAACACCAGCCAGCGCAGCCCACGAGGCTTCCACGGGCTAGGAGACTCTCCACTGGAAGGGGACCACCAAGCTTGAGGCCACGGAAGACTCAAGGGCCTTGTTGGAGGACGGAGGGGACGCAAAGTGCCCACTGAACTAAGGCACCTTGAGACCAAAAAATGAGGGGGCAGCTCCATGTGATCAAGACCAGTTTAGTATAGGGTCACTTACAGGGTGGGTTGGGGCTCGGGCTCAGGTGGACAGCGGTCTGGGAGCGCTCCACACCACCAGGGGTCCATCAGGACAGTTTTATAGTTAACCTGGGGCAGGGGGGCGGGTACTTGGAAACAGGACATGCATTCTTAAAATTTATGAATGGGTAACTAGTCTCGTGGCTGCCGGGAATACGTCAGGGGAGGTTTTCATCATTGTTTGGGGACTAACAGAGCATAGAGGCTGCCTGGTCCTAAAGATTATTAAACAATATCTATTAACTACAAAGCCCTTGATGACAGAGAAGTGATTTACCGCACAGTATACGGTCCTGGCTAGGGGGGCGGAAGGAGAGGAGGAGCTGTAAAGGCCCCGAAGGCGTCAGTTGCAGCGACAGACAGCGATAAAGGCCTGAGCTCTGGAGGCCGCCAGTGGAAGGGATCAGGGCTGAGTGGTGTCTGCATTTTGGTACAAGAAGGGATATGCTCAGACTCCTGCTTGTTCGGATTCCAAGTCAGAAGGCGGAGGTTCAGCAGGGCCGAGGCCTGGGAAAAGCGTGTCTCTCCTTCTCACGCTAAACGTGAACCTCTGTAATCAGCCTGTACCTAGAAGTGGCTATTTCAGAGCCACCCGGCCTCTCTTTGTCCCTTTGTCCACAAGCCAGCTTTCTCTGTGTGTTTCCCCACGTTGGCACTCCTCCATCTACCCTCCATTTGATCCTGTTTCTAACTCCTGACCCATTCTGATTAAAGCATGATTGCTGTATCCTCCAGGGCAGGACTAGGGAGAGAGAGGAGGTGTCACTCCCGACTGTGAGGGCCCCTTGCCTGCTCTCGTCCCAGCCCTCTGTGTCCCCAGGGAAGATGGCTTGTCAGGGCAGTGCTGCTGTAGGGGAAGGGTGGGGCGGAGGGCATGACCAAAGTACCAGTCATGTTATTAAATATTTTGATAATGAAATGCCAGTGGTTACCGAGTGCTCACTGTTTGCCAGCTGTGCTCTAGGAATGGAGTAGGTAGTGGACACAGAAAAAGGACTGACACCCTAAGCACAGGCACTGGGGTGACGTGACTAGCAAGGTGGGAGGGTGCTGCTGGCTTCGTTCAGGCAGCTGTTACGTGTGCAGCTCGCAGCCCCCTGCAGCTGGCCTCTCCCGCGTGTTCTGGCTGCCCCAAACCCTTGGGTCTGCCAGCGCTTGGCATTTCTGTCTGCCCTCTGAAGCTGCCCATTAAGCCCCGATATAGATGTCGCCAGCTGTGCCTGTGCTCGTCCTGTCAGGGCTCATGTGGGCCGCTGAGGCAGCATCCCAGGGCCACAGGGTGGCGTGCTGGGGAGCTGCCAACTGGCGTGCCCAGAGGACGCAGTCGTGAGGATACTGGGACCCGCGGGCGAGCCTGTGGGCAGTTCATGGGCGGGATACAAATCCCTCCACGCTGAGACAGGTTATACACACGCCAATGGTGACAAATAGCAAGTCTCAAAGTGCCCGAGACCCACTCTGGCTTTAAAAGCAGGAGTCAGTTGGGATGTCAAAGTCCTCAGGCCCCCAGGGCGGAGCTGCAGCTCAGGTTCAAGAATGCGTCTCTCAAGATCAGGTTTACCTGGGGCTTCCCTGGTGGCGCAGTGGTTAAGAATCCGTCTGCCATTGCAGGGGATGTGGGTTCGAGCCCTGGTCTGGGAAGATCCCACATGCCACGGAGCAAGCCTGTGCGCCACGACTGAGCCCGCGTGCCTAGAGCCCGTGCTCCACAACAAGAGAGCTCACGCACTGCAATGAGGAGTAGCCCCCCGCTCACCGCAACTAGAGAAAGCCTGCGCGCAGCAACAAAGACCCAACGCAGCCAAAAATAAACAAAACAAAACAAAAAGATCGGGTTTAGCTGCCAGCAGCACTCAGGGAAGCCACTAGATGGCGCCATCATCCCACGGTAGAGCCCGTGCCTGGGCTCCCTTTCTGCTTCCTGCAGGGAGACAGGTTCCCTCGCCCACCGCTTCTGGGGCAGTGTTGGCAGGGTGTTGTCCCTCCCTGGGCGCTCACTCTGGAGGTCTCCTTCTCAGCCTCACCACTGATGGCTTCGAGCCTTTTCCTCATTAGAAAACAGTAATGACGTTACCTCCCTCAGAGGATCGCTATGAATCAGGGAGACAAGTCAGTGTCAATGCACGCCCTGCCCTCAGGGGCTTGTTTAGTTAGGGGATAAGACAGGAACAGGGAAACGTTTAAACGATGCGAGAAAAAACACCAGGGTAGGTGACTCAAGTTGAGAGACTTCACCGTCCACTCGTCCAGCCTTGAAGGGCCAGGGCTGGCAGGAGGGCAATCCTAGTGGCAATGGAGGAACAAATGTGACCATCCAGAAAGAAGAATGAACAGGAAGGAAGTGAAAACGGACGCGTATCAAGCCCCTAAATGTGTTAGGCCCAGGGACTGGAAAATGAACAGACATTCTCTGGTGCCAGCGGCTCAGTGTGGCGCTAGGGAGATGCACAGGGCGTGTGGGAGCTCGGGGCCGGCCTCAGAAATGAAGGCTGGGTGTAGGTAGGAGTCCGGGGCCCCGGGCCCTGACATCGGTCCTTGCACACCTGGGTCCCAGGCCCAGGATCCCTGCCCCGCAACCCCTCTCTGCAGCTCTGGGCACTGACTGTCCCTGGAGGCCCAGGACCTGCCCCCTCTCTGGGCCTCGGCACTCACTTGGGGCTAATGCATGAGCGTTACGTTAATTAGTTATTCATTTAATTTAACTTCACATTTGGTCTCAATTAAGCTTAAAGTGTTCTTCCTTATAGATGTTACAATAGCACTTGTAATTAAAAAGCAATATCTCTTTGCATGTCTCCTTTAGAGATCCATTGGGAGGCTGGGCTAGTGAGGGGGTGGGGAGAAGCCAAGAAAAGGAAAGCGGCTCTTGGTGGATCTCAGCACTGGGAGGCGGCCACTATGAGTGAAGTCGGGGGAAGTTATCAACACATCATGGGTGTCGGGTGGGCACCCTGAGAACTGGATAGTGGCACTGGAGCTAATGGGGCAGGTCTCATGCATGAAGGCATGGGGTACGGAGAGGATGGAAGAGGGAAGGTAGAAGGAGGCAGTCCTTAGAGGCGGAAGAGGGGCCGATATGCTGGGGTAGGCAGAATAATGCCCCTCCTCCTGAGGGGTCCACAGCCTAGCTGCCAGGACCGGTGAATGCTATCTTACATGGCAAATGAGACCTGGCAGATGTGGTTAAGGACCGCTCCTTACAAATCAGAGGGGGAGGCAAGAGTGTCAGGTATCAGATTAGAAGATGCTGGCTTAGAAATTTTTTTTTTTAATTTTTAAATTTAAAATTTTTGACTGCCACGGAGTGACGTGCCGGGATCTTAGTTCCCCGACCAGAGACTGAACCTGTGTCCTCAGGTTCAGTGAAAGCGGCGAGTCCTAACCACTGGACTGTCAGAAGATGCTGGCTTTGAAGATGGATGCAGGGCCAAGGAATACGGGCAGCCTCCAGAGGCTGGAAAAGACAAGGAAACAGGATTCTCCCCTAGAGCCTCCCAAACCTTGATTTTAACCTCGTGAAACCCATTTTAGATTTCTGGCCTCCAGAACTATAATACATTGGTATTCTTCTAAACTGCTAAGTTTGTGGTAATTTGTTATAGCAGCAATAGAAAACTATTACATGTTCCCAGTGTAAAATGGGGCCAACATCAATATGAAGACAGCAAGACCAAAGAAATCTGCAGAGATTTAAAAAAAAAAAAAAGTGGAGAGGATGGCCATGGAGCATTTGGATACCATAGAGATGCCACATGTGTAACTACCCCAAGTTCCCTGAAGGCAGGACCTGGGCTAAATGTACACCCTTTACAATATCCAACGTGTGTGAGGAAAACCAGAAAAATGAACTTTCTCATTCCGTCTGTGGTGCCGGGCCCCAGCTTTGATCCTTGCTGTCATTTCTTAGGTCCCAGGAAACTGAGGCAGGAGAGTGTGTGTTGAGTAGGCTGGGAGTGGGGGGACTGGGAAATTTTTTGTTTTTCCTTGAGTAAACAGCAACCAATGTGGTCTGCTAGAGACAGAGATCGAGAAACAAACACACATTCTTGGCTTGTGGCTCTGATTCTTCCACTGGCACCTCTGAAAACCAACCCAAGTACCAAACTTTCTGGGCAGACAGAGCTGAAGAGAGAGCTTGCCGCGTATATCCTTGATACTCAGTCCACAAGCCACTCCCCTGGTATCTCTAAGCAAAGTCTCACAGCACAGAAACCACCACCCCCCACCCCGAAACCAGACGTGATCAGTGAGGCTGTCCCTGAGGTCCACGTGGCTCCTAACTGTATTGCCCTGGATTCCTGGCCAATTCCTAAGATTCTGGATTTTCCTCTAGATTCAACTGCTTCTCCTTGGTATTCCTTGGTCCCTCCTTTTCCTTTGTTTTCATCTTATGGAGCAACATGATGTAAGGAAGTGAAGAACTGGGGCTGCCTGAGTTCAGGTCCTGGGTCCTGTTTAACCCCTAGCTGAGTGACCTCAAGCAAACCCCTTCACCCCTCTGTGCCTGTTCCCCATCTGTGAAATGGGGGTATTAAGAGCACTTGTTTCACAGGGTTGCTATAAGGATTACATAAGCTAATACTTAAGAAGGCACTTAGAAAAGTGCCTCGTACGTGTTTGTTCAATACAATAAAAATTGTGATTTCAGCAAGCAAAGAATATTCCGAAGTATTGCGTTGGAAATAGAGATGAAAGATTGAACTCCATGGACTACAGCATCCCTTCCAATCCTGAGCTTTTATGCTCCCGCGAGGATAATCAGCACTTCTCCAGACTCATTTCCATGTGGTTCCCATTCCCGTGTCTGGAAACTTGCTCCTATGTAATAAGAGCCAAATACTTGAAGCTTTATGCCAAGAAGTCATGATAAAATGCTTTTTATTTGTACCATAAATGTTAATTAGGAATTCTTTAATGAAACGTTTACATTTTTTTGGATACGGGTCAGGGCAGTGGTGGGTACACATAGCTAAGAAATAGTGTTAGCCAATGTAAAAATAAGAAGTTGTTCGAAAGCCAAAACGGATCCTTAAAACCATCGGAGAAATGAAATGTCAGGATCCCGATGCAAAGTGTGAGCCTCACTACTAACAAGCTGGGCAACTTTTAAATTTTTATTTATTTATTTATTTTTGGCTGCGTTGGGTCTTTGTTGCTGCGCGCGGGCTTTCTCTAGTTGCGGCGAGCGGGGGCTACTCTTGGTTGCGGTGTGCGGGCTTCTCATTGCAGTGGCATGAGAAGTGGGCTCTAGGCATGCAGGCTTCAGTACTTGTGGCACGTGGGCTCAGTAGTTGTGGCTCACGGGCTCTAGACAGCAGGCTCAGTAGTTGTGGCGCACGGGCTTAGTTGCTCCGCGGCACGTGGGATCTTCCCGGACCAGGGCTCGAAGCCGTGTCCCCTGAATTGGCAGGCGGATTCTTCTTAACCACTGCGCCACCAGGGAAGCCCCTGGGCAACTTTTTAAACCCCTGTATCTCTCTGCCTGTCTCTCATCTGTGAAATAATTGCAGCAGGTTTCTTTACACATGAATAAAAATCAAAGCAAAACAAAACCCTTCAACTGCAGCAGCAACAGGATAGAGCTGACAGAAAAGTTGATGTCTTAGAGAACAGATCAAGAAATGGATTACTTTATGTTAGAATAAAAACATTTAAAAATGATTTGGATCCCTTCATCCCAGGATGGAGTGAGGAAGACAGCCTGGATGCCTCAGAGCCTCATTCTGGGATGGATTTACTCCACCAGGACCGTGCTTCACACTCAGTGGGAGCACAGTCAATGCTGAGTGAGTGCCGACACCTGCTGTGTGCAGCATGCATGAATGGCAGTGCATTCCCTAGCAACTGAACAGCGTACAATAATTCTGATGAATTCTTAGATTAAATATCCGATACCATGCATCAGGAAAGAATGTTAGCTTTACTTCTGTTTTACCAGTGAGAAATAAAAGGAACTTGTCAAAAAAATTACGAAGTGTGTTCTGCCGGCTCGCGACAGCGCCACCTAGTGGATCAGAGAAACGACTCCGCTGTGAACGTTGTGGCGTCCTGCTCATGTGGTTTTCGTCAGGATGCAATTTTAAGAGGCTGTGAAATAACCTGTCTTCTTATATGGAAGCCCTGATTCACTCTCCCTCCCCCACTTCCAGACAGTGGGATCACCACAGTCTCTTTGCCATGGGATCCCCTCTGGGTGGCACCACCTGTGCTAAGGCCATTGATCAAAGAAGGATGAATGGGACCCTGAGATGATTTGTTTGTATTTAAAGGATGCCCTCTAAGCCCTGTCCCCAGGAAGGCCGTGAGCACAAGGGGTTCCATATTAGCCATTGATTATCGGGGTCCCCCATGTAGAACTCAGTGAAATTCATTTTGTCCTCCCAGACTTCTACTTCTTATCCCAACCCTGTGAGGGTTGTTTTCAGGGTTGGACATGACTTCGTGGCGTATGAAGGTAGAAGGTGACCCATCATTCATGTCACCACTGCTGGTAGTTACAGGATCTACAGAAGGCAGGCTAAGCTAAAATACGCTTTGTACGAAGCATATTTTTGCCCTTAACACACAAGCCTGTCGTTTACATCTGTGTTAAAAAAAAAAAAAAAAAAAAAGATTAGTGTGCTACTGGCATTATAGCAGGCACTCAATCAAGTTCTTATTCCAGCTCGTTTTCTGGTTCTTAATTTTAAGCCAGAAAGTCCTTCTTCAAATAGCTCTAGGGAGCCAGGATAAGACTTCCAAAATGGAACCAGCCTAGAGCCCCTCTAGTTACTAACAAATTTCACTTGGTCTGGGGGCTTAGGTATAAAGTTATACCTAAGCCTGGGCATATACATTCCTCACCAGCTTTGGAGAAAGAGCTACGAAGATGAAAGAGATGACAGTAACCCCAAGTGGACTCTTATGGTAACCAAATAAGGCGACAAAGGCCGCCAAACCCTGGAAGCAAAAGAATCCAGAGAGACAGAGCAGCAGGACACACAACTGGCATTTCCATACCCCGCCTCTAATCCCCGAGTAAACCTGAAATATAGCAATGCGAGGTTTAGAAGGCTGTGGCCAGGAGTTCGAGGTGAAAGCCAGTCCTTTAGCTGCTGTTGCTTGCTTTCTTGGAGCAGCGGGAAGCGACACCGTGGCCTCTGTGGAGCCCGGTGTCGTGATATGCGGAGTGCTCCATAACCGGGGCCTGGATACGTCTCCAGGTCTTTACACTGAAATAACCTTTTGAACTTTGATTGTCTTTCTTTCCCAAATGATCTTGACCTCGTAACTAACAATTTTTCATAGTATCAAAAAGGACCAAGTTCTTCTGTCGATTTGACAGCAGAAGCCAAAGTGTCCCTTTTCCCAAAATTCATTTACTGAAGTCTTCATTGAAAACCTACTCTAAGCAGATCCCTGTTGCTATTTCCTTTTCAAAAGAGATGGAAAATCTGAGGTACAGGTGCTAAGAAGATGGCAATATCCCTCTTAAGCTGGTGAGAATCTCTCCCCAGGAGCAATTTTGCAACCCTGTTTCTGGAAGCCAGGACTCAAGGGATTTGTCTTAGTGATGAAGAGATGATCCTCCGATCTTTAGGCAGGAAGGCTGTCAAAACAAGACTCCAAACAATACCTTTCTGCTCATCAATGACATCAAAGCGAGGGAAGGAACAGGGTCTTGGTTTTCCTGAAGATGGCTCAGTGGGACCGCAGTGGTTTGGCATAGATTGGCTCCACGATGTGATGGATTAGAACCAAGAAAAGGCTCCCAAGGAAGACAAGAGTGATGAAAGCCAGCAGGACATAGCGGCCAATGAAAAAGGCATCTACAATCTGGAGAAAGAAACATCAAAAACGAAATTACTGTCACTTCCGCACCCTGGCTATGCTCATCTGTAATCTCTGATGAATGGGCCCAGAGTCTGTCCATATTTGTAACTTACAGTAACATCCTGCCCTGAGTCTACCCTGCAAATGGATAAGAAAGAACCTTTTTTCAACGTGCTGAGCCAGAAATACAAGATAAAGAGAGTCTTAATGAAGTCCAGGGAACAAATGGCTCCATGTAGGAGGTTCACAAACACTCTGAAGACCCTGGACAAGTCCTTTTCTGTTCTGAAATCAGTTCTCGGAAAGAGTTAATGAGAAGTTTGCTTGCTTGGTCTCTGAAAGGCTCATTAGGTGGCTGTCAACTTTTCATCATGGAGAATTTTAAACATACATAAAGATACGATAGTATAATAAACCCCACACACCCAGGACCCAAGCCCTCACATCATCAACCCATTGCCAACTCAGGAGATGTCATTTTCAAAATGAAAAGGCGACTCTAACACTTTCATCAGAAGAGTTCTGAACCCTAAAATTCGTAACCCAGCATTCCAAGGGTTGGGGGAAATAGTCATTTTCCTGAGATACTGAAACACGAAGAGGAGAGATAACTTGCCCCAATTCGTACAGTTGGCTGCTTGGCAACCAGTTGTACTTGAGGCCCCGAAACTGTCGGTCTTTGCTGACATAAACCTATGATTGGTATTGGCCCTACCTGCTTGTCTACTGTTCACAGCCAGAGCTCTGTTTTCCTCAGATCCAAACGGTGCTGCTTAAGTCCGGGCAGGAAAAAGCAGTTTAATCTACAGACTTAAGGGAGAAGCAGCACAAACCAAGTGACTGGGGACTTCACAACTTCCGGAAGCTTTCAGAACCCAGCACCTGAAGAGAACCCAAAATACCTGAAGGGCGACTGTGGTTGACAGAATAATGGCCCTAAAATGTCCACATCCTCATCTCCAGAAAGTCCAAATATGTTAAATTACACGACAAAGGAGAACTAAGGCTGTAGATGGAATTAAGGTTGCTAATGAGCTGACCTTAAAATAGGGAGATTGGCCTGAACTGTCCACTACAGGTGGCCCAATGTAATCACAAGGGTCCTTAGAAGTGGTGGAGGGATGCAGGAGACAGGGTCAGAGAGAAGGATGTGAGGACGGAGGCAGAGTCAGAGAGACGTTACTTTGCTGGCTCTGAAGATGGAGCAAGGGGACTGCAAGCCGAGGGTGGCCTCCGGAAGCAGGAAAGGGCAAGGAAACATTCTTCCGCAGAACCTCCAGAAAGGAAGACAGCCCTGCCAACCCCTTGATTTTAGCCCAGTGAGGCTAATTTGGGGCTTCTAATCTACGGAACTATATAAGATAGTAAATTTGTGTTGTAAGCCACTAATTTCGTGGTAATTTGTTACAGCAGCAGTAGGTAACTAATACAGTGGCGATACACAAAGCACCTGTCAAGTCCGAGCTCTGCTGTGATCCCTGAGTTCCAAAGACACCAAGAAGGAAAGGGCTGCTCCAGAGATTACCCTGACAGCCAACTTACAACAAAGGTCAGCTTGATGAAACAGCTTTAACATAACCTTGACCCTGGCTCCAGGACTGAACAAGTCTCTCGCGAGCTGCATGCTTGCTGGTTCGACAGGGTTCACTTTTTAATTAGCCAGTTAGCAGGCCTTGGGTGAGCAGGGCCCAGGCCATGTATTATTGATACAGTATTGAGCCAAGCTGCTGAAGGGGCTGGTGCTCGAAACCTGGAAATGAGATCCTGCTGGCCATGCTGACGAACTTATTTTGCTCAAAGCCCATTCTGCTCTCCTGGGTCTGAAACTCACATGACAGAGGAAAGAGGGATTGATTTCGAAACAGTGTTTACTCTGTGCCCTTCTTCCAACCTTCACATCTGCAGCGATCCAGAAGTGCGCAGCCTTCCCCGCTCTCCCCATTTTACACAGGAAAACCAGGGTGGGCGTCTGCGCCCCAGCTCACACACACAGTCCTGACACAGCCAGAGTGGTTTCCAAATGGTGACCAGAAAAAACCTGGCATGTACGAAAATAATTCCTCAGTTTTGTGTGGTAAGTATTATTTCCCTTGGAATTTTCAGAACGAATTTCCTCCCTTTTGCCATGGTCAGTCCTAGATAGAACTGGAAATGTGTGCCGATTTTAGTTCAGGAGTTATATCATTTTGTGTAGTCTAGTGTCTAGTGTCAAAATAGTCACCTCTGCACTTGCTGCGAAGGCCCCCAATATTCTGTGGAGTCCCCAACAATGAAGGTTTTGAAGACGGACCTCAGCTTGAATCCTTGCTCTGCCTCTTCCTATACATGTATGATCTTGGGCAAGTTACCCTAACCCCTTCCAGCCTCGGCATCCTTACCTATGAACTGGGGACACTAACAGCACCTGTGTCATGCCACTTAGGGCTGTCCTGAGGTTTAAATGAGAGCTTGTAAATAACAGGCTTAGCACAGGACCTGGCACACAGCGATGCCTTAAAAAACGTTAGCTGTTATCACCGTGACAGCTTAAAAACTAAAACAGGAAAGAAGCTGCTCGAAAAAGTAATGGGACACAGGAAGTCAATACTGTGATCAAGATCGTGGGGACCTGAGACCAGCTCTGTACGGCAAAGCCAGAGCCCCAGTCAGGAATGAACCAGAATGGGTGGGGTCTGGGAGAGATGATAAAAATCCACGTAGACAGGTAGGTGCTGGGAGATGTGGTTCTAGAAACGAGGACCAAAGGGGCCTCCCCAAAGGCTGTTAGTATTAAACGCACCAACCTCTACAACTTCCGCTTTCCAGAGAAGCACCCCTCCTTCCTCACTGCTCTTATCTACGGACAGTGCTCACTCCATGCCACAAGTGGAAAAAGGCAAACACACGGAGGTGAAAAAGCATGTCGTTCAGCACCGGAGAGCACTGCCTAAGTGCTGCCCGGGATGCGAGTTTCTGAGCCAAGGCCAGCAGGAGTGGGAGCCTCTTACTCAGGACAGGCTCTTCACGAGGTGGCTTCTGGGCTTACGGCTCGTTCCACTTGATGCAAACTGGAGACGAGAACAGATTAGGCAAATAGCTGCCCGGGGGTGTCGCAAGGGGGCATCGGAAGAACTGTCTCTTCCTGGGGGAGGGGGGAGGGGGTTAAAACTCCCTCTGAGCTCCCCGCATCCTGGTTTCAACTTTACAATTTTTCTAACACACTTCGGCCCTCCTGGCATCAGGGACCATGTGGGGCAGGATGGAGGTCCAGAGCAAGAGAAAGAAGAGACACAACTCAGGATGCAAAACAAAACCCATGGTTTTACCTTCATCTCAGCCTCAGGGGCTGGGAATTCACTGGCTCGGGGGAAGAGCAACAGAACCGCAGTGATAATCAGAGCACCGAGGAACACGAAAATGACGGAGAACCTGGGAGTGAAAGACAGAGGGTTAAAAGCACTGTTCAGTCTCCTATTCAGCTAGGCCGGGACTGGCTCTTCCCTGGGCGGATATCCTGTTTCAGTCCATTAACAGGGCCCAGTGTGCTGCCCACACCGCCCAGGGAATTTAGAAATGTTTTCCCCTTCATCCCCAAACCCTTCTTCCCAGACAGGTACCAGCGGGATGCGTTCCTGTTTATTCCTGGGAACTCCAAATTCCTAAGAATGGGAATTGGTAGTTTTTATCTTTGCCTCTGTGCAGTCATGATCAGGAAAAAGCGAAGCAGCTCATCCCCCAAGTGCTGTGTTTTAAACCAGAAAACTTTAGTAAATGATGTAACTTGCTGATTTGTACCTACACTGTCTGGCCAGGGAGTGTGACTCCATGGTGACCTTAGAGTCAGTTTATGGCCTGATTCTTTCTTAAGTCAATGCCAGCCCAAGTCACCTAGGACTCTTCAGCGTCCCAGGGCCCAGGTCTGGAGCCTTAGGGGCTGGACCCAGTGCCTGCTGTAAATCTCAACAATTAAGAAACACGCACACATACAACCCCAAGAAACTCAACAGGCACCGAAAGCGGATTCTCTTTCCATCCCCTGTGTCCCCACCTCCTCAACACTGAGAGCTGACAGATACCACTCCCCTTCTCCTCCCACCTCTGCTTCCGAGCATAAATAACAGTTAGTCCTTATGATGACGTGAAAATGCAACTCATTCAAACTGCCAGTAATTACAACAATGAGCTTCTGAATTCTAAACGTTTCATGAGCATCAGCGATTGCACTTCTAATTGCTTTTACCTGGGACTCCTGGCTGGAGAGAAGGCCTTACCTAGCTATACCTGAGGCTCTGGATAGCAGCAGACACAGCAGCAGCACTGACACCCAGAGCAGGGCGAGGATGAACACGCCAGCCCCCACGCCCAGCACGGTGCCAGCCATGCAGGGGGGGGCAGCTGAGAGCTGCAGGCCTGGACCCCCCGGCCCGATGAGCTGTCTGTCCCTGGTGTGTGGGTACCGCCAGGCTTCCGTGCGCTCCTGGGTTTCCTGGTGGGCGGTCAAACACAGAAAGTCCCAATTCATTCTGGGGAATTTTTGATGATTGCTGTGGTAGGAGGATTCGTCAATACAGGTCTTTGGGAATGTCGAGTCCCTTAATAGGAACTAAAAATTTAGAACCCAAACCTTTCTTTTTGGTGAGGACTGAGAAGCTGCTTTCTGCTCCATGTGGGTCATTTCAAATTCGGAATCTGAGTTTGTCTTCCCACAACCCACAAGCTGGATTCTCCCTTAATACAAAACCCTAACCGA
The DNA here is from genome assembly GCF_005190385.1 of Monodon monoceros. NCBI lineage: Eukaryota > Metazoa > Chordata > Mammalia > Artiodactyla > Monodontidae > Monodon > Monodon monoceros. Next base: position 8,452,222 of record NW_021703784.1, on the reverse strand, counting down.
GAGCTGTAAAAGCTACCAGGACCTGAGGGCTCCAGGGCCCACGAGAAGTCGTAGCTCTCGGGTTAAGTCTGTGGTGCGAGCTGTGAATCACAAGACAGAACTCCTAATCCTTGGAGAAGAAGAGCCATCACTGTTTCTGAACATTCACTTGTGCTAAGTACCTCACAAATATAGCTCATTCAATCCTGGCAATAAGCTTCTGAGGTCAGTATTATATGCTCGTTACAGAAGACGTAACTGAGGTATAACGTGATGGGGCAGTACTAGCAAACCCGGTGGCTTACAACAGACAGTTATACTCTCACAGTTCTGGAGGCCAGAATTCTGAAATTAATGTGTCAGCCAGGTCACGCTTCTTTCCAAAGGCTCTAAGAGAGAATTCTTCCTGCCTCTTCCAGCTCCTGGCGGCCCCAGGTGTTCCTTGGCTTGTGGCTGCATCACTGCAATCTCTGCCTCTGTCTTCACATGGCCTCCCCTGTGTCTCTGTCTTCTTCCTGTCCCATCTCTTATGGGGACACTTGTCATTGGATTTAGTTCCACCCAAATGATCCATCATGATCTCATCTCAACATCCTTAACTTAATTGCATCTGCAAAGACCCATTTTCCAAATAAACCTGTCCCATTCACAGGTTCCAGGGGTTAAGATGTGGACATATCTTTCTTGGGGCCACCATTCAACCCACTCCAGGGTAACACCATATAGTACCTCCCCTGATTTTCCCTTTCAGTATCAGAGGCAAAGCCTTAAGCAAACAATTTCCTCCTCAGGCTGATGGTTTTCTTTACCCTAATGGCTTAAATACCACAAAAATGATTACCTATGAGAATTTCTGTTATAAAGATTTTGGAAAGTAAGTCCTAAGCATGAACTGCTAACCAACAAAACCCCACATATATTCACTCAACATTTATTTATTTACTTATTTATTTAATTTATTTTTTTGGCCACGCGGAGAGGCATGTGGGATCTTAGTTCCCCAACCAGGGATCGAACCCGCGCCCCCTGCATTGGAAGCGTGGGGTGTTAACCACTGGACTGCCAGGGAAGTCCCAGTCAACATTTATTTTGCACCTACCTTGTAGAGCATTGCTACAAGCTGGGGATCACAAGGTAAACGAGACATTTCTTCTGACAGAAGCTTAAGGCCTAAACACTGTTATGCAGACAGCTTGCCATTCTGATCAGTAGGGAAACAAGGTGCAATGGGGATCGAGATGCGAGAAGGGCTTTACAAAGGAGGTGACTCTGCCTGGGCCCATTTGGGAGAGAACCATGGCCAGAGGACAGAGTAAGGGAGAGGTGGGCAGAGAGGCCTGGCAGCAGATGGGCGTGGCCCCCTTGCCCATTCTCCCCTCATTAGACACAGGGGTGTCGGGTGTCCTCAGTAACTCAATATGCCAAGGGTTTTCCCATCTCTGGGTCCTTGTGCCTGCTGTTTCCACTACCTGGAATGAACCCCTGGCCCCAAAGAAGCCGTCTACCATTTGCAGGGCTGGCTCCTCCTCATCCTTCTGACCCAGCTTTAAACACAGCGTCCTCAGAGCGGTCTTCCCTGACCATCCTAGCTAAAGAAACCCACATTCACTCTAGTTCCTTCAGAGGGCACTTCACAAACTGTAGTTCACATTCTGATTTATTGTTCACAGGTTTACTTTCTGTCTCTCCAGCTAGAATAGTAAACTCCAGGAGGGCAGAGACTTTGTATCTTGCTCACTACAGTCTCGCCGGTTCTTTTCTACAGAGGTTGTAAGTAATAGGTATTTGTTGGATGAATACATGAAGCAGTGCTAACAAGCCCACAAAAGTCCAATGAAGGAGTGATGGGATCGTATCTAATTTTAGAGAAAGATGACTGTGGCTTCTGGTCAATATGCTGGACAGAGCTGACACGGGAATTACCCCACATAACAGCAAACACATAGAAAGGCTTAATAAAATAGATGAAAAGAATTTAATACACAGCGCAGCTTGAAAGCAATAAAGGGAAATCCTTAAGTACTATAAACAAAAATGTAACTCAAAGCCTGGATAGTAAGCAGGAGCTGAGCCCAAAGACCTGCAGGGGTCCTGGAACCAGGTGCAAACCTTAGGAGTGGTCCTTTCCTCGACAGGTGAGGCCTCAGACCCATGATACAGAGAACTAGAACTGAGAACAAGGTATAAAAATGGGCTCTGTAAGGGCTCAGCTGTCTTTGAAACAGGGACTAAAAAATTTGATGCTGACGTGGCTGGAAGAAAGCGGGCCAAGTACCTGAGCCCATGGGTGAAAAAAGAACAACCCAAGAGAAATCTGCATCCCAATCCTTCATCACATGCGGGAGAGGGGTTCGGATCACACTAGCACTGAGGTGTGGGAATCCCAAGTAGTAAGAGAAACATGAAAACTACATGAACAGTGAGAAGCCCATAGGATCCCAGCATAGACAAATGGAAACCTCTCTGGAGGGAGGTCAGCATGCAAGGTTCCCACTGGAGTGAGTGTAAAATAGAGGTTTTCAGACATACAGAGACTGGAATGGAGTTCACCTCTCATAGATATACTTCACCAAGAAGGAAAATGAACTAAGAAAGAAGGTGTGAGATGTAAGGAGGAAAGGTGAGAAAAATATTAGTAAATACTGACAGTAAAGACTTCTTTAATGATAAGGACTAATTTCTTGATGAGTTAAAAACAAGGAAGAATTAAAATATTTGTCGACAAGTGGAAGGTGAGAAAGGACAGCTCAAAGTTAAATCATTCCATAGTTATTATTTTGCTCTGAGGAGGTGAGAGTTAATGATTTTACCTATAGGCTTTGTTAAGCTAAATATGCATGTTAAACACCAGATAGCATAAACAGGATGAATAGCTTCCATACTAGTAGAGTGAGAAAAATAAAGGAAGAAAGCAGAAGGCAGGAGTGGAAAGAAACAAAGGAAAATACAGAATAAGACTGTAAAAATAAGCCCAAATATAACAGTAATCATAGTAAATGTAAGCAGATTACACTTGACTGTTAAAAGAGATTCTTATATTAGACTCTTTTTCGAACAGCTCTTTATAAAAGCTGTGCAGAAAGCATAATGAGAGAGAGGCTGAAAATAAAGAGAGTGAAAAAGACATACAAAGTAAATACTACCAAAACAAAAAGAGGGGAAAAGGGGAATTGTTCAATGGATACAGAGTTTCAGTTGTGCAAGATGAAAAAGTTCTAGAGATCTGTTACACAACGATGTGAATATACTTAACACTGCTGAACACTCAAAAATTGTTAAGGTAGTAAATTTTATATATGTGTTTTTTACCACAATTACCAAAAAAAGAGAAAAAAACAAACAAAATAAAACAAAATACAGTCTGGTAAAGCAATATCAGTATCAAGCAAAACAGAATGTAAAGCTTTGAAAAATATTAATAACGACAGTCACAAAGGGAATAATTTAACAAAAAAATACAACTCAAAACACATGAACCTAAAACAAAGCCTCAAAACATATAAAGCCAAAACTGAATCACCGCAATAAATGGAAAAGCCCACAAATTTCGTGCAAGATTTTAAAATACCTCTCTCAGAAACTGATAGATCAAGCAGCTAAGAATAAACACTTGACAAGGAGGATATACAAATGGCCAACAAATATGTGAAAAGGTGCCCAACTTCATTAGTCATCAGGAAATTGCAAATGAAAACCAAAATGCAGTACCTCTAGACACCTACCAGAACGGCTAAAATGAAAATGACAGATAACACCAAGTGTTGGCAAAGATGTGGAGTAACTGGAACCCTCATACCCTGCTGGTGAGAGTCTACCAGTAGACTACCAGTAGTTGTTACCACCGCTTTTGAGACTCTTTGGTAATATCTAATAAAGCTGAATAATCGTGAACCCTAGACCCAGCTCTTCTCTTCCTGGGTGTGTCCCCAACAGACACATAAACATAAGTTCACTAAAAGACATGTACAAAAGTTCAACGCAGCCATATCTGAAATAGTTAAAAACTGAAACAACCTGGGCTTCCCTGGTGGCGCAGTGGTTGGGAGTCCGCCTGCCAATTCAGGGGACACGGCTTCGTGCCCCAGTCCGGGAAGATCCCGCATGCCACGGAGCGTCTGGGCCCGTGAGCCACGGCCGCTGAGGCTGTGCGTCCGGAGCCTGTGCTCCGCAACGGGAAAGGCCACAGCAGTGAGAGGCCCGCATACCGCAAAAAAAAAAAACAAAACTGAAATGACCTAAATATCCATCAGTCGAATAGATAAAGTGTGGTATTATACATACAAGCTCTTCATTCATACAATGGAATAGTAGAAAGCAGCAAAAATGAACAAACTACAACTATACCCAGCAATGTGGGTGAGTTTTTCAAATATTGAGTGTAAAAAGCTAAAGGCAAAGGAGTTCATACTGTATAATTCCACATATATAATGTTTAAAAACAGGTCAAACTAATTTTGGGGTTAGGAGTCAGGAGTGTGGTTACCTTGTAGAAAGTAGTGACTGGAGGGGGTCTGAAGAGGTTCTGGGGTGCTTATGAAATTTTGTTTCTTCATCTGGGTGTTGGTTACATGGCTTTGTTAATTCTGTTAAATTGTATCTAGCTGTACACTTCTGATTTGCATATTTTTCGGTATGTGTGTTATACCTTTTTTTTTTTTCCAAAAAAGTTTACTTCAAAGAAAGTCTGAAGAGATATACCAGACAAATGCAATATATGGGCCTTGTTTGGGTCCTGATTCAAATAAACCAACTATACAAAATCTTTTATGAGATGACTGGGGAAATCTGAACAGTATCTGGATACTTGATGATATTAAGGAATTGCTGTTTATTTTTTAAATGAAAAATATATTTTTTAAAAAAATGTGGGGACTTCCCTGGTGGCACAGTGGTTGGGAATCCGCCTGCCAATGCAGGGGACACGGGTTTGAGCCCTGGTCCGGTAAAATCCCACGTGCCATGGAGCAACTAAGCCCATGCACCATAATACTGAGCTTGCGCTCTAGAGCCTGTGAGCCACAACTACTGAGCCCGCGTACTGCAACTGCTGAGGCCCGCCTGCTGCAACTACTGAAGCCAGTTCGCCTAGAGCTCGTGCTCCGCAACAAGAGAGGCCACTGCAATGAGAAGTCCATGCACCGCAACAAAGAGCAGCCTCCGCTCGCTGCAACTGGAGAAAGCCCACGCGCAGCAACGAAGACCCAGCGCAGCCAAAAATTAATAAATAAATTAATTAATTAAAAAATGCGATGGTGTTGTGGTTATATTGCTAAAAGATTATTTCTGATATACAGGTACACACACACACGCACACCAGAGATAAGAGAAAACGATGTCTGGGAACTTTATAATTATTCAGGGGAGAGGAGAAGACGGGGGCTAATATGAAACAAGGCTGGTCATGAGTTAACTGTTGAAGCTGGGTGGCGAATACATGAATGTTTGCTATACTATTTTCTGTACTTCTGAATATATTTGAAACTTTTGCAATAAAAAGATGTGTGTATGAATAAGTATACATGTATAAGTAGGAATAAATCCAACAAAAGATGTGGCCTCTCACGTTGCGGAGCACAGGCTCCAGACGCGCAGTCTCAGCGGCCGTGGCTCACGGGCCCAGCCGCTCCACAGCATGTGGGATCTTCCCAGACCAGGGCACAAACCCGTGTCCCGTTCATCGGCAGGCGGACTCTCAACCACTGCGCCACCAGGGAAGCCCATGAAGATTTTTATAGCAAAAATTATAAAACTTTATTTGAAGATACATATTTTTAAAAGGTCTGAATAGAGAAATAACCCATGTTCCTGAATGGATGGGTTGGTTTAATATTGAAATATCTCAATTTTCCTTAATCTATCAGTTCAATGCAATTCTAACCAAAATCTCAAAGTAATTTTTTGTGGAACTTGAAAACTGATCCTAAATTCATATGGAAAAGCAAAAGCCCAAGAATAGCGAAAACAATTTTGAGAACCGGATGGAAACTTGCCTTTCGTGTTACCAACTGCTGCAAGACACATTATAAAACCAAGGTAATTAAAACAGTGTGATAGTGGCATAAAGACACGTGAGCCAGTGGAATAAAACGGAGAACCCAGAAGCAGATCCATGCATTTATGAGAACTTTGCACAAGACAGAGTTGGCTTTATACTCAGTGGGTAGAGGATTTCATAGATAGTGTTGGGACAAGTGATTATCCAATCAGAAAAGAATAAAACCAGATCTCTACTTTATATCATATGCAGAAGCCAATTTTAAATGGAAAGTAATTCATAATAAAACAGCATATGTTTAAATATACAAATGTTCAGGCTGACTACACTAGAATACATAAGGAAGTAACGCACTCAGATGCTCGCACCTAAACTTAGAATCACCATGAACGCAAAAGCTACAAATGCTGGCTGATGCAGGTGTGTTATACGGCAACTCAAATACCACGAGCTGGGCTGCCTTCAGGTACGGGGTTTTCTAGAGTGATGAACAACTCTTGTTAAAAAGTTCCAAACCACAAATAAGTATACTTTCCCCTTGATTTACATTAGAGTTGCATTCCTGGAAATTTTACTGTATTAAACTGTGCCAAAAAATACATTATGTTTATACAAAAAATGGAGTTAGGTTCTAGGCTCATATTATAAATGAGTATCCTGTGAGACCCTCAAAAGTTGTGCAGGAGGAAGGACAGTTCTTTACTATGAGGGGCTGTCCAGTGTACTGCAGGACTTCTAACGTCCCCAGACCTTCTTTGTAAACCCTGGTAGTGTCCCCAAAATCACAATAATAACCAGAGGTGCCCTCACGAATTCCAAAATGACCAAAGGGGCATTACCATCCCCTTAAAGAACCATGGTCCTAGATAAACTCTGGCATAAAGAGACATGTAGAAGGGTGTTCATAATAGCAAAACATCTGAAAAAATCTAAATGTCCATCAGTAAGGGAATGGGTATTATATACTCAGAATGAACACTTAAAATGATGAACTTGAGCTAGCCTTATTGATATGAATGTATCTCAAAACAATATTGAGTCTAAAAGCAAGTTGCAAAATGAAGCCCACAGTACTATGCTACTTGTATCTTTAAAATTTTAAAAATACCTAAATAGCAATATACATATAGTTTATGAGCTACACATATACAGTAAACATAAACATGGGCATAAATGATGGAAAGCAATTTCAGAAAAGCGTTTGTCTCTGGGGAGGGAGGAAGGAAAGAGAATGAGCCCTGCTTAGAATCTGCAGGAATTAGGAGGTACTGACCCCAGTGCAGAAGCTGGCACTGGAGGGCTGCCTGCTGGGGGCCCGAGTGGTGTGTTTAAAGGACAACAGTCGCTATGCGCTTTCAAATCACAGAAGCACGCAGGAAAAAGGGTGGAAGGGTGTAATCCGGATACACTGCTCCCCATTTTCTGTCAGCGCGTTAACAGATGACGACACATCGATGGCATTTTGGTAGCGTGACAATTGATTTTTCCCAGACTTGCATTTTATTTCATTATAAAGGTAGAGGCATTATCCTAATATTTTAAAATTCAAACCTTATTGAAGTGTTTAAAGTAGAAAAAAAGTGTGCAAGTTACCCCCCGCCCAATTATCTTTGAAGGTTTGGAACAGCTATAAAGGAAAATGAAGAAGAATCTTCCAGAAGGGCAGTTCACTCCTGTAACCCACTGTTTTCTTTTTTCTTTCTTAAAGATTTATTTTTTATTGAGGTAACACTGGTTTATAACATTATATGTTTCATGTGTACAACATTATATTTCCTCTTCTATATGCCCTACTGTGTGCTCACCATCAAAAATTTAGTTTCCATCTGTCACCCTACATTTGATCCCCTTTACCCATTTTGCACCCTCCCCACCTCCCCCTCTGATAATCACTACTCTGTTCTCTGGATCTATGTCTTCTTCTTGTTTGGTTTGGTTTGTTCATTTTTGTTTGTATATTCCACGTATGAGTGAAATCATATGATATTTGTCTTTCGCCATCTGATTTAAGCACTGGTAGGGACTTTGAGGATACAAAAGAAATGTGATGTCACTCTTGCCTTAATAGCCTGTGGTTTGTTAACATCAACAGCACATGAAACAATTAGGAAACACTAAAGAAAGATATGACAATGTGCCAAACTTAATTTATAGTTAATTTCCCAAAAGAATACTACTACTACTACATATCTGCAGGAGCACTGTCGTCTTCAGAGCACTTCTTCACTTGTATTATTTGGGGGAAATATTGCTTTGGCTGGAGTTACTGTGGGTCTTCATGGTACAGCTAGAACTAATGCTGGGCCCTGGCATATGGGTAGGAATGGGAAAAGTGAATCAGAAATGGAAGGGGATCCACGGAGAGAAAATAGTTTGAACAAAGAGGGTGAGACAAGATTGGCCACTGAGTATCTGGGGAATAATGTGGAGGCTGGTCTCAGCCAGAGCAGAGGCAAATAATGGACAATAACACTGTGTAGACCAACTGTTCAGGACCAGTTCTGGGCCTTTATATTTGGGGGGAAAGTGTTTAAAAGCTTGAGATTTGGAGTTAACCTTCTTATACTCCTAGTGATCAAACTGACTTTAGTTAAATTATAAACTAAGAATAGGGCATGACTGAGGAAGCATGGCAAACTTCTTACATCTTCCTGAATGGAGATAACGTTTTAGGTTTTCTCTCTCATAAGAAGGAGCCCTCCCCCAAAACCCAACTCTGTCCTCCCTTAACTGGGAGAAAGTATTAGTCTAATTTCCCCCGCCCTGTCGCAGATTCAAACTGGCTACAGGAAAACAGTGCCCACAGATCTCATCTTCACAATTTTCGCCTGCTATCTACCAGTAGTTGGGAGAGAGTTTAAGGTTTCGGTCACAAGGTATTTCGAATCGGGCACTGACATTTCACTTTCTTAAGAGCATGAGAAATAAAGCATTCCTGCCTTTTCCACCCCCAATTCAGCAATTATTGGCCGCCAGGCCTTGGGTCCAGATCGGCGGTGAGGGTAGCCTGAGAGGTCCCTGCACCGCCATCCGCCCACGCCTTCCTCTAGCCGTCTCAGCCCCATCCCCTGCCATTCTCTCCTCTCCGCGGCCACCTCCACTCATCTCACTTCCACCCCCACCCCCCTCACCTGGCTCCCCATTTCCCGGGTCCCCTACTCACACCTCTCAGTCCGGCCTGTTTCAGCCCACAGGGGATTTGGTCTACTCAGGGCGAATCACAAGTGGGCTTTCATCCAGGCAATTCCGGATTCGCTAATCAGCGCCGCTCTTTCAACTCCCAAATTCCCCCTCATTTGCTTACAACCGCCGCGGCTCCAGGCAACGCGGAGCGTGGTGGGTGGGCACGTCGCCCTCCGTTACGCACTCCGATTGGTCGGTGCTTGTTGGTCCTGGGACCGGCCTCATGTTCTATTGGATAGAGACAGTCCTGGCTCCCCACGCTCGCCCCACGCCGTTGTCAATCACACCGTCCCTTAGGTAACCCACGGGACCATTGGTCAGTCTAGCCTGAGGGCGGGTTGTTGGGCGGAAGAGTTGCTTTCCCGGCTTGCCTCGCTGTTACCGTGGAGACAGGACCGCAGCGCTGTGAGGCGGAGATTCCCGGCCACCCCTTCCTCCTTTCTAGACCTTAGTGCCTGTTCCGGAGTATAGTGGTCATCACAGTTCCCGACCTACTGGCTCCGGCGGACCGCGGGATTTGGGGGCAAGTAAAATTAGGCCTCAGAGAGGGGGTCAGGCCCAGTCATCAAGGGTCCCTAACAAGCCTCCTGGAGAGAACCGAGTCCGAACCACCTTGTAATAACATCACGTTTTCATTCGTCCTTACCTCGCTTTTTTGTATTTGCCATTATTCTTCCGTTAGCCTTACGACGTACACTGCAGCAAGGATCATTCTACTCACGGGACAGACTGGGGAAGAGGAGCCAGGGTCAAATCAAGTAAATCTTCTGTAGCTACGCCTCCAGGCATCTGGAAATGGTCCATGCTTTTAGCAAACTGCTCTTGCCTAACTGCAAACTAAAACTTGCCATGATTTTGTTCCTTACCATCTTAGAGGTCTCTAATGAATCAGTTTTCATGGAATGTTGTAACTGAAATAGACTTTCGAACTCATGTAGTGTTAATTAAAAAAAAAAACAAACCTTGAAAGAGATAAGTTGCTTCTTTAAAATCATAGGGGCTTCCCTGGTGGCGCAGTGGTTAAGAATCCGCCTGCCAATGCAGGAGTCACGGGTTCGAGCCCTGGTCCAGGAAAAGCCCACATGCCACGGAGCAACTAAGCCCGTGCGCCACAGCTACTGAGCCTGCGCTCTAGAGCCCACAATCCACAACTACTGAGCCCACGTGCCACAACTACTGAAGTCCGTGTGCCTAGAGCCCATGCTCTGCAGCAAGAGAAGCCACCACAATGAGAAGCCCTCACACTGCAATGAAGAGTAGCCCCCGCTCGCCGCGACTAGAGAAAGCCCCGCACAGCAACAAAGTCCCAACACAGCCAAAAATAAATAAATAATTTATTTTTTAAAAAAATCACATAGTGGACAAAACTGGTACTAGAACCGTGGTTCCATTGGTCTAAGTTTTTTTTTCATCGAAGTGTCTTTTCTCACATGGAGCTTATCTTACTTATGATGGGAACGATGTTATATAATCTGGAGGCAAGGAGAGTTAATCAAAAACTTTCCTGATTTTGATCTCATGTCTCATCCAAATATACTGCACCATAATCAATTTATGGATACTTGGACTTCCATTATTTCAGCCAATATGCGTTGTCTTCTGTCTTCCACTTTTCTCATTTCTCAAAAGGTGTATGGCCATCCTGAAAAACTTTCTCACTTTTATGCTCTTTCTTTAAAAATCTTTCTCTTTCAACAAAGGAATTCAGAGGCGGCTGACTTTCTATTCCAGTCTAAGGTTCTTAAGGGAGGTGAAGACAATTAGAAAAGCATAAGACACAGTTTTTACTCTGGAGCCCATGGATGGGCCATACGTGTGGAGAGGGGAGGTGGGTGTCCACAAACCCACCAAAAGGTAAGGTTTAGTGTATATGTGCATATGTGGGCTTTTCTGGGGGGATCGGTGGTATCCATGGTTTTCATAAGATTTTGAGTCCATAACCCCAAGATGTGTTCTGGGGAGAAAGCTGCTCAGATGTGTGTGGGGAGACTGGTCTAGGTTCTCAGGTCTGTAAGACTTCAGCAGATAAAGAGACGAGCTCTTTGCTCACTTACATCGGCCCGCCCAAGTTGTGTGTGTGTGTGTGTGTGTGTGTGTGTGTTTTACCTCTTCTGCGACTCATAGAGGTGATAAAAATTCATCAGATTCACATAACCATTGAACACAGAGGGTGATGAAATCCCAGTATAATTCTCTCCAAAGAACGTTCTGATTAATAGAAACTGCAGAGGAACTAATTTTATGAAAATAGCAAATGGGATTGTTTTAGCTGAAGCAAGCCGGGAGAGTGAGCGCTGATGCCCAGCGGAAGATGCAAACATCCACGTTGTGCAGAGCTGACAGCTCCAATCTGGCCGTTTATTTATTAAATGTCTTTCCGCTGTAAATTATTAAGCCTGGATTCTGGGAGATGAGGGAGCTGACAGGATAAGACAATAGAACGGAAAGCAAACCTGGACAGCTTCCTTCAGAATTACTGCAGCACTGTGTCTTGTGAAAACCCCTGCCATCCCGGGTTTGGAGAAGGGGGAGAGTCCCTCTTTGGCGGGACTCAGAAATGGATGAGACAAGTAACATGCTTTTGATTTCTGATTTTTATTTGCCAGTTCTTACACATCAGAATGTTCTTCAGAGAAAATTCAACCTGTTGGCTCAACAGCTGGGAGCCAGGCATTTTGTCTGTTCTCTGCAAGGGCTGTTTTGCCCAAATAAGGAAGAACTTGGTCAGCTTTACCATTCAGACGTATCAAATGAAATGTTTTAGGGTCCTCAGCCGTGAGAAGACTGGGTTCATTTGGCTTATTTGATAGCTGGAAAGCCCTTTCCTGCCGACGGGGCGTTCTAGGGTCTAATTCTTAAACTGAAAAAGAGGAAGAGGCTGGTGAACAGAGAGGGAGTGGAACTTTGATTATGCTCATCATCGAGTGAGAAGCTGGAGTTCTGGTAAATGGGGAGTGGCTGATTTATGTGAATCTCAGGCTTCACTTTTAGACCTCTGTTTTCTAAAGAGTGTAATAGAGGGCAGGAGGCTTCATTTCCTGGCCAGGCCTTGTAGGGCTTGAGTTTCCTCCTGGGTGACATGGGAAGCATTGGAGGGTCTTTGCAGAGAGGAGTGACATGATCTGACTTGTCAAAAATACTGACTGGGTGCCAGTTAGTGTAGTCTGTGGTCAGAATGGGGCCTGATTCCCATAACACTAAGCCACTCACTGGCTTTGGGTGATTCCTACCCAGGATGTCGAGTGAAAGGGCTCATTTTATTTCTCCTCACCCGTAGGATGGGTGGGATTTCTTTGTTCTTTGTGAAGTCCTCTCATGGAGAGTGCCAAGGCTGGTGATAAGGTGGAGTTTCAGGTCCCTCTGTCCTCCTACAGACACGGAGGAGGATACAAAGGATCAAACAGCAAGAGAATCTGCTACCACTGGCCCCGCCCTGGGCTGGGTTTGTGATCCAGTAATCCTGTCCGGGGAGCTGATAGACAGCCGGCTGGCAGGAGAAGGATTCCGTGAGTTCTGATTTCCTCAACTCTGGGGAAGGAGGAGAGGACTGCAGCCCAAGAGGCAGGACACCAGGCAAGCTGCTTGGAGGCCGGCTATGGCAACACGCAGCTGCTGCCTATACGGGACCTGTGGTGGGTGGGAGAAGGAAACACGTGAGGCTTTGTGGGAAAGCGCGGGAGTCTTAGAAGAACCGTGGGGTTTCTGGACTAGCAGAAGTCTTGAGGCATTTTTACAGCCCACGGCAGGCCTGAGCCCCACGCTGCCTTACAGGATGGAGAGTTCACTGTGCCCGAGGAGCAGCTGAAAAGTGCTGCTGTTCAGCGGGGTCACACCAATGAGTGTCCTCATCCCTTCTTTCGGGGTATTTTAGTACAGGGTCAAGCTGGGGCTGCGGGCAGTGTAGCCATGGTTCTTGAGCTCTGAGCAGAAGGAGATGGTCAGACCCGGAATCGAGGGATTTTAAAATATGGCTACAAATCCTATTTGAGTTCTCAGCTGTTCAAATTGAAAGGGCTTTTTATAGATCGGTGCTGTGTTCTGGGATTGGAAGGCCAAATACTTAGGAAGAAGCTCTAAGAGCTAAATCAGGATTAGGGACCTAATTCTCTCAGAGGCACACAAGTACCTAGGTGTGGCCCAGCATGACAGTGCAGGCTCACCAATATCCCATGTTTTTTAATTGGTGAAGGTCCCTGTCCATAAGAAGGAAACAAACCTTGAAAATTTCATTTCTGGAATGTTCTGCCCCAGAACCTTGTTTTACTAACCTTTGGGTACCATACCAAGCTATCCCCAATAGAAAATATTAACATAGGAGTTTGATGCACAAACTCAGAGGCCCTGAGGGCAGTGTATGTGACTTAAGTTTATCTAATAAGTACATAATTATGAACAGAATTGCTTCTTTGATTGCTTTGCCAACATATTCTTCAGGTTGAGACAGGGGAGTCAGCACATGAGCAGGGGACAAGGAGAGAAGGAAGGAGGGGAGTGACAAAGAGCAGGAAGCTTGAGGAATGAAGAGAGTGAAGCCAGGTTCCTTAAAGAAAAAGAAAGCACAGTGTGTGATCTCATCCACGGTGAGAAGCATGGCCATTCCTGAATGGTCGTTTCCCCAAACCTTCTGTTTCCGGAGCTGAGCTGATTGCCCACTTATTAAACTCCAGATTCTGCCTGACACCTTGGTTGTGTTTTGACCTAAGGAGTAAGGGCCTGGTACTAGTCACTTTAAGAACTGAGCATCCCCCATCCATCAGGTGGTGTTCTAGAAATGGGGGTGTGGAGATAGATACAGTGCCTTTCTTCAGCTTGTTCACATTCTACTTTCAAGACAAACAAGAAAACACCCTGTGTGATAAAGGCTACATCGCAGGCAAATCTGAGGTACTTCCTACCTACAGGGGAGGAATTAGAGGGGCCAAGGAAAGTTTCCAAGGTGATGCTGAATTGGGCCTTTATGGATGACTGGAAATTAGTCACAGGGATAAGAGGGAAGAGGTTCCAGGCACAAGGAACAGCATATGCAAATATCTAGCAGTATAAGAGAGACTAGCAGAACAGGTGCGGGGACAGGAGTTCAGTGTCTGTGGTAGGCAGTGTGGAAGGCAGGAAAGGGTAGAAGATGAAGTGAGGGGTCATGGGGGCCTGTGTCATGAAGGGCTTGCGTGGCCTGATAAGCAATCTAAGCATTGACCTGCCAATTCTGATGAGCCACTGAAAGATATAACAAGAGAAGGTCTTTATACTTTTTGTATAACGTACACACACATACACAGAGACAGCTCTTCCATAAATCTCTCATAGATATTTATCTGCTTCTCTGGCCTCTGCTTGAATATATTCAGGGTTGGGGAGCTCTCAACCTCCCAAAGCTGCCCACTTCATTGTTGGATAGCTATAAACCTGAGAAAGGTCTTACATTGAGCCAAACTCTGCATCCTCATAATTCCTGCTCATTCTGTCTAAGCTTTGCCATTTGTAGCAACACATGAAAGGCCACTTGAAAAATATTTGAGGATACAATGAAACCTTCCCTTGGTTTTCAGTTTTCCAAGTTAAGCACACACAGAGTTCCCTCATTCTTTGTTTAGTTCATCGATTCTAGACTCCTTTACCATCCCCGTCACAGCTATCTGGATGAACTGTGGTTTATTAAAGCATCTTTTAGAATCTGGCACTAGAATTGCTCATAATACTTCACATAAGCTCTAAAAGTATGGAGTATAGCGATGCGATAACTTCTTCTTTTGAGCTGGACACACTGTGACCATCAGGGACTCTCAAGACCTTAGTTTGTTACTGGTCACATCTCACTGTTTGCTTTTAAAGCTTTTGATTAACTGAAGCTCCTAATTCTTCTGCACACTAATTACTGCCAAGTAAATTCTCCACTGTACTCAGTACGTGCAATTTATTTCTGAAATCTAAATATAGGACTTTACATTTATTTAAATGTTACTTTTTAGTTTTCTAGACCACTAGATTCCAGCCTATTAGATTCATTTTTCAAGGCTTGATTCTCTTTCTTATGATATTAGTCGGCCTCCCTGCACATTTGATAAACATTTTTTGTATGTTTTAATCCAGGTCATTAATAAAAATATTGTCTAGGATAGACCTTGGTATCAGTGGAGACCTCCTTCCAGTCTGAATATGTGTTCAGACAGCTTCAGTTTTGCCTAATGACCCATTTTACGACATTATTCATGTGATCACTTTAAAGATACATTGTATTTGGCATTTTCTCCCATTCAAATCAGTAAATGTTTATTGTTGACCTCCCATCTAGGTTCTGTGTTAGGTGCTTAGGACTCAAGAAATGATCAAGATATCATTCTTAAAGAACTCATAGAGGTGACATTCATATATACACCAACTCCAAATCAAGATGTGTATAATTAAATATGCATTACCTCAAATTTGTAGTTGAGGTATATATATTTTTTCAATATAAAATATAATAGATAATATGCCATGTATATAACTTCATATTAATATTAGCAGTATAAATAAAGTATATAGAGAACCCAGAGAAAGGGGAGGTTACTTCATCATAGGGGGAAGAGGAGAAAGAAGGACTTCATACAAGAGGTGACATTTCAGACTTCCCTGGTGGCGCAGTGGTTAAGAATCTGCCTGCCAATGCAGGGGACACGGCTTCGAGCCCTGGTCCGGGAAGATCCCACATGCTGCGGAGCAACTAAGTCCGTGTGCCACGAGGCCGCACTCTAGAGCCCACGAGCCACAACTACTGAGCCTGTGTGCCACACCTACTGAAGCCCACGCACCTAGAGCCCGTGCTCTGCAACGAGAAGCCACCGCAATGAGAAACCCGCGCACTGCAATGAAGAGTAGCCCCCGCTCGCCGCAACTAGAGAGAAAGCCCGCATGCAGCAACAAAGACCCAACACAGCTAGAAGTAAATAAATAAATAAATCAAAAAGAAAAAGAGGTGACATTTTAGCAGAGCCTTGAAAGATATGTAGAATTTTTGTGAGATAAGTGGAGAATGGATATGGAAAGATATTCCAGACTGAAGAAACAGAATAAGCCAACCATGGAAGAGTGAATGTCTTTGGTTCAGGAACAGCAAATATTCTAATGTAGATGGAGTGCCAGTGTCAGGGAAATGAGCGGCAGAAAATGAGACAGCGTGCAAAGGGTCATGAATGCCATGTTAAGGAATTCAGGCTTTAGCCTGTAGGTGAAGAGTTTAGCTAAATCAGAAGTCTTTGAGCAACGGTGATCCGATGTATCAAGGTCATAACTCTACTGTACAGGAAATGAGTTCAGTTTGGTAAACTTATCCTTAGTGAACCCATGTTGACTCTGGTATTAACCAATTATTAAGCAGTTGTTTAATGAACACCTCAACCTTTGTGTGTGTGTGTGTGTGTGTATTTTTTTAAATTGAAGTATAGTTGATTTACAATGTTGTGACTATCTCTGCTGTACAGCAAAGTGACTCGGTTATCCACATATAGACATTCTTTGTTAATATTCTTTTCCATTATGGTTTATCACAGGATATTGAGTATAGTTCCCTGTGCTGTACAGTAGGACCTTGTTGTGTATCCATTCTAAATGTAAGAGTTTGCATCTGCCAACCCCAAACTCCCAGTCCACCCCTCTCCCTTCCCCCCTTTCTGTGTGTGTTTTGCTCCTACTTCTTCAGCTTCTCCACGTTTTTGACTGTTGCTTTGACCTTTGGGCCTCTTGCCCTTTTTTTCCCCTTAGGTATTTGTGTTCTGTATTCTGTTGCTTTATTTGTTCACTCACAGCTTGCTCTGACCTTCACTATTTAATGTGTCCTCTGGCTCTGACCTCTGAGCCACTGCAATTCCCTGACCCTCAGAGCTGGCCTTGCCTCCACTGCAGTTGCTCATGTACTTTCACTTCCCCGGGGCAGCTGCGACCTCTGCATTTTCTGTTCCTCCTTGGTCTCACCTGGTCTCACCCTCTGTGCTACCGTCTTTGCATCAGTTCTCTTTTCCACCTCCCTGACCTGCAAGTTGGGCCCATTTGCTCACTTTGGTTCCAATTCTGGCTGGAGAATGTGATCTTTCCTTTTTAGGAGCTGTATGGTACAGTTGAAGCGATAGGACTAACACACAAGAAACCCTCTAAGTTACAACTGAGTGACAGTTGGATGTACTAACTAAAAGCGTTCTGTGAGTTTAGAGAAAAGATTGAGCTGGAAATGCAAGAAGGAACGGTCCATTGGACCAATCCATTAGAGGAATGGTCCTTTCTAGTCAACTCCCTTGTAGAAAGGTTTGGATATTTGAGACACAAACATTTCTTGGGAAGAAGGAAGAACTCCTTGCGGACTTCCCTGCGATTGGCTCCAAAGCTGCCTGTCTTAGAGCAGCGGCCTGGTCTGTGCCATTTAGCGGTGGTTGCCACCAGAAGCCTTACCCGCCTCAAGGAGAGAGCAATTTAACGCCATTTCCAACTTAAGCACCATATCTACAGGGCGTGAAATTAGTTCCAGCAAGCAGCAAATTTGCTGCTAATAAAAATATTTAGCGATTCACTTGTCTTTAAATCAGCAGCAGAATATTCTTCTACTTGCATCAGTGCTTGTTTCTCCCAATTCTAATATTTGATAATCAAGCTGGCGTTGTTTAGCTAGAGCTGTGAAACAGCAATTCTTCAGCTCTGCAAAAATTGGGGTTTCCTGAGAGGGAATTTTTTTTATCTCTTTCCTTTGGTCAAGAATAGACCTAGATGTTTGGATCATGGAGATGGAACACTTTCACTGGTTTGGGGGTCTTGGAAATGAGTTTTCATTCTCTTCTGCCTGCCAATACTATCTCCTGAGTCGTTGCACGTGGAGAATCTGGGACGCTAAGAACGAACACGATCTCTATCTCATGTTTAGACACAACTTTACCCTGTCTCGGTGCCAAACTCATTTTACTTTCTTTTCTGTTTCTTTTAGACTCTGGTCCAGAGTGAGGTTGATCTAAAAGCTGAAGAGATACTGTAGGACGTTCAAACTTCTTTTTCATTCATTCAACAAACATTTATTGGGCACCTCCCATATGCGTTCTTTGTTTTAGGTCCTTCTTTGGATCAGTGTGTTCCAAGAAGGCTAGCATGATAGTTGGGTGAGAGGCTGACCTGACAGATGACACCTCTTCTCCAGGTCACTGGAATAGTGGGTCACAGAGACGCCTACTTCTTTTTCTTTTCCTTATGGAGTTCATCGAAGAAACAAAGAACAGTAAACTTTCTCTCTCTTATCCCTTAATTGGTCCAAGGGTCTAAACAGATCACTTGTTTCAAAGTCCATATAATTGAAAGAAAGAGTGTAGTGGCACTCCGGGGGCTTTGTCTTCTACCCCAGAGGAGCATCTGGGGTAGAAGATGGCTGGATCATCTTTCTTAGGCTCCTGGTAGAAATCAGTTTTGATCATCCCGACAGGAAATCAAGATGTAAGCTGCTTCTGACACATACCACTATATCCTTCTCAGAAATCAGCCAACTTGAGATGCTGATGAAAACAGGCCTCTTGCTTAAGAGAGGGACCCTGGCAGGGCTGATAATTAGAACCAAAGACAAACGGAACGGCCAACTAACACTAACCTCACTGCTGGAGATACTGGAGGGGGTAGATTAAAAACACGCCATCGGGGAATGACACTTGGCAGCGGCCTGGAGGTCAGCATGGAGGCTCAGGAAGGGGAGAACTCCTCTGTGCCTAGCAGCAGGAGGTACAGAGGACTGGAGATTAGGGTTCTAGGTTCTGTGCTTGGTCCTTTCCCTCAGGGAGACGACTCTGACGAAGCCCCATCTCCCCCTCGACATCAGTTTCCTTGTCTGTCAGAACAGATGGATTTTACCCACCCTCCCAGATCGTCCTACTATAGCATGAGAGGATCGGAGGGTGACCTTTTTGAAGGGCTGTGAGAGATTCCCCAGAGGAGTAGGTACTGTGGTGAAGGTCTGCATTTCTCCTGGGATGGAGAACATGACATCGTGATACATTTAAGTTTGACAAAGCAAGGCCGTTCTAATCGTAAGGGACGTAAGACCGGATTAAGTGGAACAACTTCACGGAATGAAATCTGCAACCCACCCTCGCTTCACGCTCTAATCTCCAGATCCCAAATATCTGTTACTGAGTGAGAGTCAGCAGAAGTTCCTCACGTCTAAAACCTTGACGACTGTACCCTAGCCCTAGAGTGACGGGACTCATCGGTGTGAATTGCTGGGAAAGTATAAAAAGTGATTTGAAGAACAAGTGCTGTCAGTTAGTACTTAAGCAAGAGCCAGAATCAGGATCAGGAAAATAAAAACCTAAATAATTTAGTAACTAAATAGAAATAAAGACATTCTCCCATCCTCCTGGTCCTGTCTTTCTTCTATGTCAGTATGTAATCAAGAAAGACTTTCTGGGAACGAGTGTACAAGGAAAATGTGTAACTTGGAGGTTGCAGATTGAATGTTGTTGAGGGCAGCTGGTATGTAGCACAGCATAAGGCCACTAGGAGAGCAGGGAACGTAAGGAATCAGAGAAAGAAGCCGGGAGGAGAACTGGAGAGAAAGAAGGGAGCTGGACAACGGGAGCCCTGAAGTCTCCCGTGAGCCCCTTGACCCTCGAGGCAGAGCTGGCAGAGGCTGGGGAGAGGAATGATGGGGTTGCAGCAAGGAGGCTGTTTTTCTCTGCCAGGTATCCTGGTCCCTTGGCCCCCTTCTAGCTGCTTCTCATCTCAGTGTCCTTTAGGGAAGCTGTTTGCTTCTCCATTTCCCATGGCAGCCACCTTGCCTCTGCCAGCTACAACTCAGGCAGAGGGGCTCATGCCTACAGCCCTCCTGCAGTCAGGTGCCAGAGCTGGGTCAAGAGTCAAACAGGTTGAGGATGGATTGATGATGCTTTAAAGTGTCTAATCTCTTCAAATGCCCACATGTTTCTTGGGCATTTCTCATAACAGCATCCATCATAATCCTGTCTTTAGGTTTCCCTGAGTTCTCCTTGAGTTAATGCACAGGTAAGGTAGAACCTTAGCAGTGCTTCCGCAAGGTCCTCATGAACACAGCCCTAGGAGGTTAATGGTTCCAAACCTAGGCTGGGCAGAGCATATGATCAAGGACCAATAGTCAAAAAGGGCTTTACAGGTAGACTGAATAATGCTCAGAGGCAGTAAATCACTCTGTAATCTCAGGAAGAGGAGCATGGCTAACACATCGGTTTATAAAACAGACTGGCCTTCTGCAGAATTTCTAAGGGGTTAGGTTGCTGACCTTATTTCAAGTAGTTTATTCTCGGAGGTCATGTATAAAATACTTGATTTCTCTCTTAGGAAAACTTAACCACCTTCCTAGCCCTTAGCATCAAGGATTTGGATCGTTGAAATAACTGGATCCTGTGTAATAAGGAAAGGAGATATGTGTGGTGCAGAGCTGTCAAAAGAGATGCCTTGCTAGGACACCCACATTCCAGAATTGGGAGGTCATTCGAAGAGTGTCGAAATGAGAAGTGGAAGCAACGTTAGAGGTCACCTAGAGGCAACATGGCATCCTGAGAAGAATACCAGCACTCATGTCAAACTACTTGGGTCTAAATCCTTTCCCTACCCTGCACTGGCTGTGTGACTCTGGGCAAGTTACTTAACCTCCCTGTGTTTTTGTCTCTTCATCTGGAAACCAGAAGAAAGTTGCCTACCTCAAAGATTTGTTTAAGGTAATAAATGTTAGATATTTATACCATTAGTAATTGATTTACGACACGTTTGTAAAGCCCTTTACAATGAGACATTCTTTTTATATGAGCTCCCTCTGCTTAATGTAACTAGAAAGCAAAGAAAACCCCAACCAATTGGATTCACCATAAATTTATGCTGTTGAAGCTGGGTTGGCCCTGAGCAATCTTCCTCCCCATTTCTTGTTGACTTCTTAGTGCAATTCCCTCAATAGTTGTTCTAAAGCATGGTTTTTCAACCTTGACATGAGTCACATTTGGGGCAGCATAATTCTTTACTGTGGGGAACCGTCCTGTGTATTGCAGGATGTTCAACAGCAGCCCTGGCCTCCACAAGATGCCGCTAGATGCCTGTAGCCCCTTCTCCCCACAGTGACAACAGATGATGTCTCCAGACCTTGCTAACCCAAAGGGCCTCTGGGGTGGGGGGCAAAATCCCCCCCCGGCGGAGAACCACTGTGCCAAAGCTTTTCCGTCTTCCTCAAGCTCATACCTTCAAACACCCACTTTCAGTTGATAATTAACGCCTCCTGTTTTCCTGAGAAAGAGATCATCTGATCTAGGTTTTGAATATCCCCTTCTTCCCACTCGAAATTCACCTGGATATTCCCCATCCTTTTCTCTTCCCCTTTAGTCTGGTGTTGCCCTCTTTTTCAAAACTAATCGTTGCACTTAGGTCTTTCATTAATGTCCACCCAGGTTCTCTGGCCCTCACTTCCGCAGTCATTGCTTTTCTCTGTTCCTTTAGCCACTTGTCTTTGCTGGGCTTTCACTTCAGTCTAGATGCACATTTTTTTTTTTTTTTCCAAACACCTTTAAGTATTGATACTTAACTATCCTCCCTCAGCTACTAGCTTTTTTTTTTTTTATCATGTTTTTCTGAAAAAGAGATAAAAACTAATATTTGGGGAGCACTGAGTGTGTGCTAGGCACGCAGGTAGGTTCCACTGCCTCAGCTCCCACATAATTTTTAACCCCCTGCATTCTGACCGTTCCCACTCCGCCCCAGGGTGCTTATTTCTTCAGTGATCACATAATTGCCAAATGTAACGGCCTTCTCTTGGTCTTCAATTCCTTACGTTCTCTAGAGTTCTTACCATGACTGACCACTGCTTGGTTGAAACTCGATTTCAATTTCCCTTGGATCTTAATTTCTCTGGGCTTTGATTTGATTAGCTAAAAGTCAAAGGAATTAATTTCAGGGACTTCTTAAGACCCCCTTTGGTGCCAGAATCTTATACATTTAAGATCCTCTCAGCTTCTGTTTGCCAGACAGCTGCAATCAAAATACTGTACCTTTAGAAGCCACAGAGGTGCACCAGAGGGTGCAGACAAAGGGACCCCACCTCACAGAACACCGCTGAGGCCACTTCTACCTTCCTTACAAGCAGCTAACTTTCTCAAGCTTTGCTTTGTTCCCCAGCACCACCATTACCCTAACCAGGCTTAAAACCAGAGTGATTTTGTTTGTTTTTTCTTAGTTTTATGCTTCCCTCTCCTTTGCTCTCCATTTAATCAGCCCACAAATCCAGCTTCCACATCTCTCTAATCCATCTCCTTATTCACGCCCACCAACCACTACTCTAACTCAGGACTTCATTACCTTTTTAAAATTAAATTTCCCTTACAGTATTGGGTCCGTATTTCCTAAAAAACATTAAACTTCTAATGCTGCCTTCCACCTCCCCAGCTTTGCCGTCATTGTTGCCTCCCTCATCTGGAAGATGACCATTTAACCCTTTAACACTTTCCACACACATAAATACATACTTCTCCTCCCTCAAGCCTCCTAATTTAGTTATGATATAACTTTTGGTTAAATTGATGTTCAGAATTTATAGTATTTTAACTATGGAAATGTTGTTTGTAGCTAAGCCATGTCGTGTACTATGATCGCACCTCCTTTCTTGTACGTTTTATTTTTAAAGTTAATATTGGTATTTTAAAAATTTGCTTAGTTTTATATGTACTCACCGACAGCTCTGCCCCAAACATTCTAGGAGAGCTATAAATTTCCTCCAGTTTGGCCATGGATGTCAGATAATTCATCAGCTCCCTGTCAGTTCAGTTTCGTTTTACTTTTCCTGCGCAGATGCCAGCTACAGCATCTTTTTCCTGCTCCAGTCCAGACAGGTCGAGCTTTAGGCCTGTGGCACGTCTTTGTGTCAACATTTCGGGAATTCCTTTCATTCCGCTCCTGCTTGAGCCCCTTATTTCCTGGATCCCGGGTCTTTCTCTTTCTGAGTTTACTGCCTATTTTGAAGAAATTCAAATCTTCTGTAAACCTTCGTAGAAAGGATTTAAGGAAATAAATATTTCTTAGTATTTGCATTTTTGGCAATGTCTTTGTTTA
The DNA here is from genome assembly GCF_005190385.1 of Monodon monoceros. Lineage (NCBI taxonomy): Eukaryota > Metazoa > Chordata > Mammalia > Artiodactyla > Monodontidae > Monodon > Monodon monoceros. The sequence goes on along the minus strand of NW_021703784.1, from coordinate 8,429,004 downwards.
ACTTTATAGTTGATTCCTAATTTGTCAAGGTGTAGAAATATTAGTTAAAAGTCATCTTCCCTCAGGATTAACATACACACACTACTATATATAAAATAGATAATCAACAAGGACCTACTGTATAGCACAGGGAACTATGTTAAATATCTTACAATAACCTATAATGGAAAAGAATCTGAAAAAGAATATACATGTTCTGAAATAATCTGGAAAAGAATGTATATAATATATACTTCAAAAATATATATACATCTTCCCTCAAAATGTTGAAGATCTTATTTCACCAGTTATTTTGTGTGTGTCTAAGCCTGTTTTTAGAAAGTCCAAAGCTATTCTGATTTCAATTCCTTTTCATGCAATCTTTTTCCTCTCTTCTTTCTTTTTTCTTTCCCTCTTTCATCCTCTCTCTCTTTAATATATCAGCCTTATTGAGATATAATTCATATATCATACAATTCACTCGTTTAAAATGTACAACTCAGTGGCTTTTAGTATATTCACAGGGATGGGCAGCCATCTCAGCAATCAATTTTAGAACATTTGATCACCTCCACAAAATACCAGTCTTGTACCTGTTAGCAGTCAGTCTCCAATTCCCCACTGCCAGCCCCTGCTCCTCAGCCCTCGGCAACTGCCAACCTACATTCTGATCTATAGGTTTGCCTATTCCGAACATTTCATATAAATGGAATCATACAATATGTGGCCTTTTGTGACTGGCTTACTTAGCAAAATGTTTTCAAGGTTCCTCCATGTGGTAGCATGACTCAGTGTTTCATCTCTTCTCATTGCCAAATAATATTCCATTGTATGGATATACCACATTTTGTTTATCCATTAATAAATTGATGGGTATTTGGGTTGTTTACACTTTTTTGGCTATTATGAATAATGCTTCCACAAATAGGATTTCCTTTTTATTCCTGACCTTCTGAAGTTTCACAGTGACATTCCTTGGTGTCACTTTTTCATTCATTGTCCTGGGTGCCCAAGAGATCCTTTCAGTCTAGGGGACTGTGGCCTCTAGTTCTGGGAATTGTTCTTGTGATATTTCGTTGATAATTTCATCCTGTCATTTCTCTCTTCTCTCTTTCTGGAATTCCTATTAGCTGGATTTGGGGTCTCAAGTTGAGTCTCAAATGTACTTACCCCTTTTCTTCTATTTTGCTCTATTTTCTATGAGCACTTCTCAAATTTTTTCCAGTTTTTCTATTTAATATTTTATTTTAGATATTTTATTCTAATATTAAAAAGCTCTTGTTTTCTCTTCTTTTTCATAGCATCATATTCTTTTTTTATGAATACAGTGTCATCTCTTGATTCTCGTAAGTTTTAATTATTCTATTTTTGAAGTTTCCTCTTCTTTCTGCATTGTCTATTTCCTCAAAGTTCCTGTATTTTGATCATTAGGTCTTTCACGGTAGAGATTTCTCTCAAATGTTCAGTACTCATTGCCTGGAATTAGTATTTTAAAATGATGCCCTAAAGATCAGATAGAGATTCTGTGTGTGGGGGTGGGGGGGCGGTGGAGGGGTGGTCTTGTGACTAGTGGACCTTGTGGCAGAGTGATTGGGCAGGGGTCTGGCCATTTAATTGGAGGCTCTCAAATAGCGGTGTTGGTTAGTCTTTTCTCTTGAGCTGGTAAGTTTCCCAAGAAAGGAATTCTCTAGTCTTCTGCCCAAGGAGGAGGTGAGTATAAGCCTGGCTGCTGACATTTTGGGAGCCTAGCCAGGGAAGGGGACCATGGGATCTCACCTCTCAGTATGCAATCTTTCCCTTCCCCTCCCACCCCCCGACCCCCATTTCAGAATGGCCCGTCACCTGACCTTTAGCTGTGACTAATGTGGACCTCTTCCAGTTCAGTCTCTCCAGGGAGGTCCTCTCATCTGCTGAGGATCGGGGTGGGGTTGGGATGTTGCGCAGTTACTTGGCTGCCCATTTCCAGCCTCACCCAGGTCTGTGGCCCTCAGAGGTTCCCAGCGCTTCCCACTCCAAGTCCGATTTTGTTGACCTCGCTCATCTGCTGTTGGCCCCTCTTCCATAGTCTTTGTCTTTGTGGCTTCGTGTCCTTTTTATTTACTGTCATTTTAGTTGGATTTTACGAGGGAGAATAGATAAACAAGGATGTCTAATTCACCACGTTTAACCAGAGTCCTCCTTGCTTTTTATTGAGCTATTCCATCGGCCTCATGCTCATCCGTTTTAAGGTTGTTTCTACTTTGACCCAATCTATGCATTTCTGCCAGATGAGTTTTTCTAAGGCACAGCTCTAATTATTTAACCCCTCACTTAAACATCCGTCACTGCTTGCCCATTTTACTGTAGAATCTTAACACTAGAAAAGACTTTACAGGTTTTTCAGACCGGCTCTCTGCTTGATGCATGAGTCCTCTGTCTGCAGTGACGGCTCATCGGGCCTCTGCCTGAGTGAGCGTCTCCATGGAGAGGGCAGAATTCTCACTGGCCGTCCATTCCCTTACTGCACAGGTCTGTTTCTTAGAAAGTCCTTTCCTACATAGAACTGAAATCTTGCTCTTGAAACTTCCAGTTTTTGACCCAAATTCTGACCTATGGATCCTCACATTCAAAGCCTAATCTCTCTTCCACATGATAGCACTTTATATGATTGAATTATTGCTACCATGAGCCTCCTAGGTCTTCTGTTCGTCTAGTTAAAAATCCCTAATTCTTTTTACCATTTCTTATCTGAGGTTGCCTATTGAATAATGTCCAAAATTCCAAACTCTTGTGTTTAGGACCCTCTGCAGCAAGACTCCAACTCCTCTTACCCTGTCCTCTCTCATCTTCTTCTTTTGCCGTACACTCCAGGCACATGACTTGCCTTTTCTCTTCTGACTCCTGTCCTTTACCTGTGATACTGTTCTTCTTCTCTTTCTGTGAAAATCTAAGGATTATGGCTGATAAATTTTAAAAAAAGAAGTAAGATTGTTGATCATCTTTTTGAAATGTTCAATGTATTTTTCAAATGCATTAAAATTAATTTGAAAATTATTGTTAATAACAAATTCTCTCCATCAATTGCAATCCATCTCAAGAGTTATTTTTTTTTAAACTTTTATTTATTTATTTTTGGCTGTGCTGGGTTTTCGTTGCTGTGGACGCGTGGGCTTTCTCTAGTTGCAGCGAGTGGGAGGTCACTTTTCGTTGCGGTGCACGTGCTTCTCATTATGGTGGCTTCTCTTGTTGCAGAGCATGAGCTCTAGGCCCACGGGCTTCAGTAGTTGCAGCACGCAGGCTTCAGTAGTTGCAGCGTGTGGGCTCAATAGTTGTGGCGCATGGGCTTAGTTGCTCTACAGCACGTGGGATCTTCCCAGACCAGGGATCGAACCCTTGTCCTCTGCACTGGCAGGCGGATTCTTAACCACTGCGCCACCAGGGAAGTCCCCTGTCTCAAAAGTTATATGACCCAGGAAACCTTTGATTCTTCCTTCTAATGTGAGCATTCCCACTCTGAACACCCGGAGCATTGGGGGGTAACTTTCTCAGTGACCTTACCATGTTGCACTTTACATCATAGATATTTGTGTGTGAGCCTTACCTTTTTACCAGACTGTAAACTCCTGGACACCAAGGATTGTGTCTTACTCGTTTTGGAAGCCCCTGCCTTCCAAACATACTTAGATGCTACATAGCAGGAGTGCAATACATTTTACTAAAAGGGTGGGCTGGTGAGTTCACATTATAATTTACTTATACTCCTTCTAATATAGTCCTCTGGTTTTTGTTTGTTTGTTTTAACAAGGAGACAGAGAACTCCGGGTACATCAGCCTCTGGTCAGCCACTGAGTGGCCTTCCTGAATATCACACAGCCTCTTCCCAGGGCACTGACGAGTGCTGTGGCAGGAGCTTTTCTCTTTCCTGCCGTGTTTGGGCGTGTGAAGTTTACCCGGAGACCCATGTAGACCCTGAGGAAGGCAAAGGACTCTGGAGATGTGGGGTGGGGTGATGGGTAGAGAGGAGATGGGCTGGGTCAGGGCCCAAGGAAGGGAACAAGTTTCTGGCACAGCAAAATATGAAGCGGGAGAGTCAGAGGAGGGGAGAGGCCGGCAGGATGGGGGATAGAAGGCAGAGCAGGAGCCCCAGTCAGTGTGGCATGTGGCGCAGAGGCAGACAGAGCTGCTCCCCCAGATGTAAGTAGCCCCCTCCCCATGAGTGCCATAAGGATCTCTTGCTCCATCTGGTGTTGGAGTGAATGGAAAAAATAGAACTTTTATCTCTGTTGAATCTTGGGCTGTGCAAGCCATTTAGATTTCCCTTTCTATGAACTACCTATTTGTAGACCTATACGTTGCTCATTTTTCTATTCTCTCCTCTTTTTTTCTTACTAATTTGTTGGGATTCCCTGAACACTTCTTAGTGCATATGTCTTCTTCCAGGCAGTGCTCATCTGCTGACTCTATGGATCGTGTACTTCGCTGAACAACAATCTTTAATTGTGATGTAAAATCCACCCATTTTTCTCCTCATGGTTTCTTTTCCCACCTCAAGGTCACAATATATTAACATATATTTTCTGCTATTAGTTTATGATTTTACCTTTGACGCTGAAGTATTGACTCTGTAGAGAGTTTATTTTCTCATTCAGTAATGAAATAGATTCAAATTTATTTTACCACGTACGAAGTAACTCATCTTTTTACCATGATTTATGATGCCAGATTTATCACACGCCAAGTTTTCATGCACATATAAGCCTGCTTCTGGACTCGCTCTTCCATCCCACTGGCCCATTTCTCTCTTCTGTTGAGGTACCTCACTGTTTTAATCACTCTGGCTTTGTCATATTTCTCAGTGTCTGGAATGGTATGTTCCTTCTTCCTGCTCTTTTTTTTTTTAAACCAGCATTAGCAGACCTTTATTCTTCTTCACAGGTTTAGAATGTTTGTCAGGTGTTCTTTTGCCCCGACTCTCAGACAAATCTACTGGGATTTTGATTGGAATGAATTAAATTTACAGGTTAATTTGGGGAGAATTGACATTGTGCAGAGTTAAGTCATCCCTCCCATGTGTATGATAGACTCCTCCATTCATTCAGGTCTTCTTTTACATTCTTTAATGGGTTTAAGGGACTTCCCTGGTGGCGCAGTCATTAAGAATCTGCCTGCCAATGCAGGGGACACGGCTTCGAGCCCTGGTCCGGGAAGATCCCACATGCCGCAGAGCAACTAAGCCCGTGTGCCACAACTACTGAGCCCACGTGCCACAACTACTGAAGCCCGCGCGCCTAGAGCCTGTGCTCCGCAACAAGAGAAGCCACCGCAATGAGAAGCCCGCGTACCACAATGAAGAGGAGACCCCACTCACCTCAACTAGAGGAAGCCTGTGCACGGCAACAAAGACCCAATGCAGCCAAAAACAAAATTTAAAAAAAAATAGTGTTTAAAAATATTCTCCAATTCTTATATATTATTTTTTAGACTATTTAAAAATAATTTTTGTTGCTCTTGTAAATGGTATTTTATTGTATATTGAATTTACTTTTACTTATAAAAAGGAATTGTGTTTTATTCTCTGTTGTTAAGACAATGGATAATTCATGCTCTAGGGGGTAAAATACCAAAAAAAAAAAAAAAAGAAAGAAAGAAAAAGCAATATTTGAGCAGCCTCTTACCATTTGGTGTCAAATAATGACCAAAAATGCTGCTGTAGTCTGGGAACTACTAGTGTCTAGATTCTCTACTAAGATGCCACTAATTTTTATTTGCGTCCATTTTCCAAAAAATGTAAACATTTAGTTGGCGCCAACATGCCCCCCATTCCTCTCTACTTCTGCTTCCTCTCCTTCAGAGAACTCAATGCCTGGAGTTTCCGACTGAACTGACCTGCCTGGGCTTCACTTAGGTGGGTCCAACCTCGAGTACTGCTGACTGGAAAGTTGGGCAAGGGCCAGAGCAGGAAATATTGACAACTCTTCCCAGACACCATTAAGTAATACCTTTTCTGTCTCATTTCCCAGACTGACTCAGAAGGGGGTTCTGGAAGGCAAGAGAACAAAGAAAGCAGAGCTGGGCATGAATAGGGCAGCAGGGCCCACCAACACCATCAGGGAACAAGGCTGGAGGGGCAGCCCTGCTGTGTCTCTGAGCTACGCAAGGTACCAGCAGGCTCAGTGCATGCTCGTCTTCTGTCTCCTTCCTTCTCTTCCATGCAGTCTTCTTAGGTTAATCACAATGGATTAATGCCGCATGTGGCATGTGGGGTCTTAGTTCCCCAACCAGGGACTGAACCCCCACCCTCTGCAGTGGAAGCGCAGGTTCTAAACCACTGGGCTGCCGGGGAGGTCTCTGGAAGCAACACTCTTATTAATCTCACTGAGTTCAAGTAGGCAAATCCAAGGACTATCCATCTCAAATTAGATTTTATTGTGATGCTATGGAAAATGCTTTTCACATGCTTTGAGCAACACTTTTTAAAATGGTTACTACACATCCATTATCTCATTTGAGCCTCATAACAACCCTGAGAAAGTGAAAAGGCACAGACTTGCCCCAGACGCCCAGTGAATTATGTTAGAATCAGGTCCCAGAGTGTTCTGACTTTCCAGGCCAAAGCCTTTCCACTCTACCAGTTACTCATATCTGATTAACGTTCAGGCCATTTCTCAAAGAGGAAAAATGTTCTCTCAGACATCTAGTATGGACCTAAATTTTTTGTATCATAATGTAGCCTAAAAGATACAGACAAAAAAGTAGGTATGACTTCCCGCTGTTTGTAGCTTTTCACAACTAAGAATTCATTAAATGCTAACAAAATTCCAAAATTAAAAAAAGTTTAAGTTAACAACATTAGCCCAGTTTGAACCATCCTGTGGTTTTCCTAAAGCTAAATCACTGCTGTGGAGGAGCATGTAGCCCTGACTGCTCCGTGGCAGGTTCTTTTTTATATAGTTCTCCTAGTGCTTGGGCCCCACTGTTCTTCTGGACTCGAATTTCTGAGACTTTCATTTGTTGAAAGCACCATGGTACCATTTGGCTTTTCCTGGCCACAGATGTATTGTTTAGGTCCTGGGTCTGCCTCTGTCTTTTGCCTTTTCAAAGTTGATTCCTTCATAAGGAAAGGCAATTAGTAATTCTTATTAAACCCGCTTCCCGGCATGAACCATGGTGCAATTAACTCTTTGCATGTTGCAATCAAGTAATCCTCCGGGACAGAGAGAATCATTTCTAGATTTTGGGTCCTTTTAAAAGATGATCAAAAAAAAAAAAAAAAAAAAAGATCAGATTTTCCTCTTTGGGGAGGAGGTACGAAGAGGAAAACAAATACTGAAGAATTCAATTTTGCTGTGTGACGGCCTCGTCTCTGACAAGTAGTTTATCTCTTTGTTGAGACTGGGAGAGGCGAACCTCCAGCAGGTAGAAAATTAAAAAACGCTCAGCACCAGTTGCTGCCCTGATGAATCCCATCCAATTACTTAACAGGGCACTGCTGTTGTGTTTCTTTATTATTGTTGTTTTAATTGTATTATATTCCCTATTGTTTGTCATACCATTGTAAAACTTTTTGGAATTAAAAATATTTGCTTTCTTTGAGTCCATCCTTTTTCATTTGGCAACCATTGATTCCTTTTGCTTCTGTTTTCATAACTGAGTTCAAAATAAATATAGGATTATTATTAATTTATGTATTTCTTTATTTACTTTCTTCCTGAAATGTAGCATCAGAGAGGTTAAATTCAGAAAAGAACTTTAAAGAGCATCAGTTGTAGCAGGAGAGTTTTAGGGTAAAAATAGTGTAGAATTGTGTAAACTTTTGCAAGAAGTTAATTACACTCCTCTTTTGCTGACAGAGTCCCCCTTTTCAACATGAAGCACTGAGGCAACGTGCTCTCAGTTGGGGAAATTCTTTCTTATCAGTTTGGATCTAGTTAACCTCTGGGATTCCAGTAGGTGCAGAACAAGATGTTGTTTTCCTTGGGGGACTCAGTTGTCTACTACTTGGATTTTGGTTCCATCTCAAAGTCACTGACAGAGATAAGAGGATTTGGCCATACTCTTTACATAGTGAGGGGCCTTCGAAAATGATCGGGTCTTTCACAACCCATCATAGCTGGAAGAATCTGACCCTGTACGGTTAAGGCTCTCTGGCATGTTTTAGCTTTAGGAAGATTTTGACCTCTTAGATCTATGAAGATCCCCTTGTACTCATCCAACTCGTGACATAGCCTCCTGGCCACCACTCCAACCCCTCCGGCCTCAAGGAGAGGGTGCCAGATAAAATATAGGACAAGCTATCAAATCTGAATAGCAGATAAACAATGAATGATTTTTGGTCTGAGCACGTACCGAATCTTACAGGAGATGTCCTTATGGCTCTCTTTTCCTCCACTGTCCTCTACCACACATGCCCAGAATTTGATTGCTCCTCCTCTGGCTCCCTTTTCTCTTGAAGCTTCGAACCTTCAGCAATCTTGGATTCCTTACTTTTTTTCAGTCTCCTCACCTCCAGCTCTGAAACCAGGCTCCCTGCTGCTCAGGGCAGCTGCTGACATTCGAGGGCCAAGGAAAGAGTGCACGGGGATGCCCGGCCCGAGCACGCCTCCCTGTTCCCATCACCAGCATCGTGCTGCTCTTCCAGGAGCCTCGTGCCACTTGGCCCCCGTCCCAAGGTGTGTCTTCATCGTAACCCCCCACTCCCCCTCCAACGCTCACCCCTTGGTTGGCCTGGGTACCTGGAATATGACCTAGAAGGGGGAGCAAGGCTCCTGCCTCCTGTCCCTGGGGAGGGGTGCCCTGGAGGAGAGGCAGCACGGGCTCTTCTAAAGAGCAGGGTCAGACAGAGATGGGGTGGGGGGTCTAAGGGTGGTACTGCCCCACCACAATCTGGAGAGGAGTGTGGCCAGCCCCTGGGCCTTGTGGTCTGTAGTTGCAGGACATCATCCTCCCTCAGGAGGTTCTATGAAGATCGAGGTATCTGGTTATCCTAGTTTCTGTGTCCGTCATCCACACCCGCCCCTTCCTGGCCTCAGCCTTGTCTCCCTTCCTCTATCGCTGCCGCAGGACTTAGGGCTTCCTTTCCTTGCCATACACATCACTGGTGTGTGTGTGTGTGTGTGTGTGTGTGTGTGTGTGTGTGTGTGTGTGGAGGGTCAGAAAGTTTAACAAAATCTTGACAACTAACAGTTTTGATTTAGTGTGTTCTTGAGGCCAGAGGAACAGTTAGGATGGCGAAGTGACAGTGGGAGAGGATTGCTGTTTTGGAGAGAATTCAACCATTCAACCGGTGGTCTTCACCCCCTGCTTGGGACTGAATTAGCTGGTTATTTTCCAACCCCGCTGTGTGTATAGACACACCCACAGCGGCTTTGATCCTCCCACGCTTTCCTCCTAATAGACTTACTGCTACCAAAGCGTCCAGCTTCTTTCCCCATGGTGACCAAGCCCCTCATTTCCATTTAATCTCAGCCTCCACCTCCCGGTAGCTGCTCTCCCCCTGGCAAAGCCTGGCCGTTTTCTTCTCTTGTCCCCTTTGCGTGCCTCTCACTTTGCCCGTCTTCTGGAGATTCTCCCAACGGGTGAGGAACACATGTCCACACGTCCTGGGCTCCATCCTTCCTCCTTTATCTGCCCTCTTCTTTCTCTTTGTCCCTTTGCTTCAGTGACTCTCATAGCTTCCTTTCAGGCCCCTCGGGCTCCCTTCCCGGCCCCAGCCTCTGGATGAAGGACGCAGAGAAGGGAGGCAGAGCAAGGGCGCTTCCTTCTCCCCTGTGGCTGGCTCTGCTGGGACCCTGGGGTTTCCCGGGGAAGATGAGTCTGTGGCCCAACCTCCCTGCCCAGCTCGGGCCGGTGGTCCAGGCCCTCAGAGTTCCCCGGAACAATGCCTGGAGTCTCCTGCTGCTGGCACCGCCTCAGGTGGCCCAGCCAGGCCTCTGCTCATGGGCAGGCTTTGCATGCAGGTGAGTGGAAGGACCAGGTCGGAGAGTTGGCCTCTGTACCTGTCTGGGCTGTGGCGCCCAACTCCAGGTCTCGAGACAAGTTTGCAGAATTCCCTTCAGGCCTTCCCATTCTAATCAGTGATCCTTTCCTAACGGAGAAAATGGCCCGGTCTCTAACCGACTGTTTATGTTCCAGTCCTTTCCAGCATACACACATTCTTTTTTATTTTTTTTTTTAAGAGAGTGCAGCCTTGAATGCATGGCTAAGGAGGCTAGCATTTATTCTTTTAATTTATTTATTTAGGCTGCGTTGCAGCTAAGCCCGTGTGCCGCAACTACTGAGCCTGCACTCTGGAGCCTGCGAGCCACAACTACTGAGTCCGTGCGCTGCAACTACTGGAGACCATGTGCCTAGAGCTCGTGCTCCGCAGCAAGAGAAACCACCGCAATGAGAAGCCCGCGCACCACAACAAAGAGTAGCCCCCGCTCGCCGCAACCAGAGAAAGCCCGCGCACAGCAACGAAGACCCAACACAGCATACACACATTCTTACCCAAGTTATCTCCCTTGGTCCTTGCGACAATCATGTGATTCTGATTTTGCAGATAGAGAAACTGAGGCGTGGTGAAATGAAACGTATTACCCAATATTTGAACAAAGAAGTAGCTGCAGAAGCTGGGGCAAGAACCCGGCTTGCACTCCTCTTCATTGTGCCTTCTTTCTTTTAGTGGTCTGAGAGGGAGCAGGGAGGGGAGAGGGCTGCCCTTTGCCCTATTGGGTCCAGGTGCCAGTAAGAGGGATGAGCTGCAATTCCCCCCCTTCTGCCAGATCCCCTCATGCCCAGTTTACATTGTTATACAACGCTAACGTGTGCCATTCTTGTTAATGTCTCTTCATAGATGTTTTAGTTCTGTCTGCCCCATATGTGCGTCTGATTCTTTCCTGGACTCTGAGCTTCTTGTGGGCACTTTCCACAGCACGACCCCTCCTCCCCCCAGCACATGGTCCCTGGGGTGTCTGACTTAAGGCCCTGCAAGGGGCATGAGAAAACAGTACTGACACTGTCTACAGTGGGGCAACCCAACTTACTGTCTTGTTTTCCCTTCTTCCTGTTACACAGCAGCCAGGCTTCTCAGCCTCCTTGAAATTAGCCTCTGTGAGAAATTAAAGTCCCCATAATCAAATCAACCCTTGTAAATTCCCTAGAAGCAGCTCCAGAGCACCAAGGAGCCAGCACACCCCAGACCCAAATCCATGTCAAATTTCATAAATATAATTCAAACAGGGATCAAAACCCACACGAGCCTAGTAACTGAGGCTGCTCAAAATGCAGAGTTTATAGTCCTTCTGCCTCTCTGCTTCGGGGAATCTGTATTAAATTTATTGCGAAGTAAAACAAATAAACCCAGGCAAAGGCAGGATGGAAATCTGCATACTCGTCAGAGAATTAGCAGCCCTCTCAGGCTAGGAAGGCTGCCTCTCAATTTGCATCTCTAAGGAGTTGTGACTGGGCGGGCTGGGGGCTGGGAGGCTCGGGGCAGGATGGAGACTCGCTGCAGGACTGCCCCCTGCTGGCTGATTGCTGAACGGCAACCCTTTGACCTTCGTGGAAGCATGCGAGGCTGGGGGTGAACAGTGGGAACCGGGCTCGCTGCGGGCAGCTGAAAAGAGAATCTGCAGCTGAAATACGTGTTGGGAAGGTGTGGAACTGGAAGAGCAGGTAGCAGAGAGAGGCGGAACTGAGGAAGAGAGCCTAACTTCGAAAGCCAGGACTGGGGGGCCTTGGGGGAGACGGAGGTGGGGGTTTAGAGCTGTCTCCAGTTGTACAGACCAGGGATGCGGAGACTTTCCTGACCCCTCTCCCTCTCCCTTTCCCTCTCCCTTGCTCTCCACACCCCTGGGTCACAAAACCCAGAACACTGGCGCTGTCTTGTTGGCTGTTGACGGCTACAGATCGGTTGCGTGGACCCTGGGGGGCTGGGACTAGGGCTGGGCCACACTCGTGGGGCTGTGCCTGCAGGGCTGGCCCTGCTCAGTTTGCTCATTTGTGGACACAGGGTTGAAATGAGATGCCCTCTAAGGCTCCCCTCAACGGCTCACATTCTCAATTCTTTGCCTCCATGTCCAAGGATTCAGAGATCTATGACATACTCTCCAGGGACCCTCCGAGGAGCCCATCTACCCTCCTAGGGTAATCCCATCACCCTTCACAACAGGCTCAAATGGCACCTTCCTCAAAGTGATGCCTCCCCTGACACGTTTAGGCAGAGACGGGCTATCCTCCTTTTAATGCTCTATGGATAGAAAGACATATATAATCACACTGTGATAATTTGTTGTATTTATTCGTATATCAGCTCCCTCCCCCAGAATGTAAAGCCCTTGAGTTCCTCGGATGAGGGCAATAGGAAGGGGCAGGTGAGTGTCATGGTCATTCTCAGTATTTACCTGCTCCTCTTTTCCCAGCCCAGTGCCTGAATCATAGTAGGTTCTGGCTAAGTATTTGTTAAATGAATGAAAGAATGAATGAATAAATGCAGAAGGTAGCACTAGATGATGAAGGTTTGGTTGTGCGATTTACCAGAGACCTGGGTGTCACCCCAACCTCCTATTTGTCTCCGTCTCCCTCTCCCTTATTCTTCAACTGCTCCGTGGTAGTCTACCTAGTTTCCTTCCGGAGTAACTCTCAAGTCTTTCTACCTCTTCTCCATTCCCTCAAGAGGTTAAGAGCATAACGTCTGGAGTCAGAGGACCTCTGGCACTTAAACTAGCCATGAGAAACTACCTGAGTCCTAGTTTTTCTGTCCTTTTTTCCCTCTCCAAAGACAGTATAGCTTTGTGGTTAGGAGTATGGACACCCAAGCTAGACTACCCTGGTTTTAATCCTGACCTCTCCATTTAGCTGAGTGGCCCAGGGCAAGTGTCTTAATCTCTCTGTGCTCAGCTTTCTCATCCATAAGCTAGAGTTAATAGAATCTATTGTATATGGTGGTTTTGAGGATTAAGAGCTAATACACATAAAGCCCTTAAAACAGTGCCTGGTACACAGTTAGCCTTAGCTAACTCAACAAGTACTAGCAATTATTAACAAAAAGCAAAGGAATTTTGCAGAATTGAAGGCAAGCACCTGAAGAGGGAACTGTCCCAGCAGATGCTCTGAAAAGCTAGGAGGAAGCTTATGGATAAAACAGCAAAGTATTTCCACGAGGAACATATACAGACATGCCGAAGAGAGTTCACTGGCTAGGGTGGCAAGAAAAGCCAACTACTTCTTCGTGCCTGTAGAACCCAAGCTGTCTTTTTTTTTTTTTTCCCCAGCAGAATCAGAAGCATCAATGAGGTGGGTCCTAAGTTTCCAAACGTAGAGCAGCTTCTCGGCCTTCCAGATCTTCAGGGGCACGTTTGCTCATGAAACCTCCCCCAGCTGGCTCCCCTCACCTCCTCAGCCTTGTTCTTGCTACTCCTTCTCTGACGCGACAGGCTCCATCCACGCAGCTCTCCCACCCAGAGAGCTCTTCCCTTGCCAGTCCTTCTGGGAAGCTTCCCTCATCTCTAGAATTGGGTGAGGTCCCTCTGCCCCCAACCCTGGCCCCCAGTATGTGCTAGTCTGCTTGGGCTGCTATAACAAAACGCCACAGAGTAGGTGACCTAAACAACAGAGCTTTCTTTTGTCACAGGTCTAGAGGCTGCAAGTCCCAGACAATGTGGCAGCAGGGTTGGTTTCTGGTGAGGATTCCCTTTCTGGCTGGCAGATGGCCCTTTCTCCCAGTGTTCTCACGTGACCGCTTCTCTGTGTGTGCATGGAGAGAGAGAAAACTCTGATATCTCTTACTCTTTTTATAAGGACACCAGTCCTATTGGATGAGGGCCCCACTCTCATGACTTCATTTAACCTTAATTACTTCCCTAAAGGCTCTGTCTCCAAGTACAGTAACACTGGGGGTTAGGGCTTCAACATGTGAATTTAGGGAGGGACACACTTCAGTTCATAACGCTCCATCAGACCATAAGTTCCATGACAGCAGGGCCTTGTCTATTGCTTATCCGCACATCCTTCAGCTTGGTCCTCACCCCACCTCCTTGTGAGTCTCTGTAATTTCTATAATACCTGCTCGTAGCAAGGGTTCAATAAGTATTTTTTGAATAAATGAATAAATTTGTCAGTTACCTGTGATGATAGTAGGGGTTTGAGACGCATAAACATTCAGGTATGATCTAGTTGAGGTTCCCGATGGGAGGCTCCTTGCTAGCTCGTGACAGATGAGGACTGGAAATCGGGTCTTCATACTCCCTTCTACTCTAAGTCCAGTGCTCCTTTCAGAAACCCGGAAAAAGAGTTGTCAAAGATCTGTATAGGGACTTCCCTGGTGGTCCAGTGATAAAGAATCCACCTTCCAATGCGGGGGACGCACGTTCGATCCCTGGTCAGGGAACTAAGATCTCACATGCCACTGGGCAGCTAAGCCCGAGCACCACAACTACTGAGCTCGTGCACCTCAACTAGAGAGCCTGTGTGCTGCAAACTACACAGCCCACGTGCTCTGGAGTCTGCACGCCACAACTAGAGAGAAAACCCACACACCCACAGCTAGAGAGAAAACCCACACACCCACAACTAGAGAGAAAACCCGCACA